>NC_077234.1:36091444-36391444 GCF_027887165.1 Monodelphis domestica | reverse complement strand
AGGTTCACACAATATGAAAAGCAGAAGGGTCTGGAGTAGCCATCAAGTGTGACCTATATATCTAGAAAAAATACTTTTACAATCTAGAAAAATGGCTAACCATTCTCTGTTTGAAGGCCATCAGTGAGTGGAAATTCATCTATTCTACATTTGGACAGACCTAATGGTTGGAAGTTTTACCTTCAATTCATTTTTACTGGTTTTTCTTTCTAGGACCAAAGAGAACAAGGTAAGTCTTCTTCCCCATGATGGTCTTTCAAGTACTAGAAGACAGTTATAAAGCTCCCCTTGAGTTTTCCTTTATTCAGAGTAAACCTTTCCATTTCTTTCAACACAAATATTCTCCTGGCAAAAATGTATAAACCAGAGATGCTTTTTTTCATTCAAAAAGTGTTATGGTTTGAAAAGTAAAGAGGACTTTCAGAGTCATTGTTTTAGGAATATATTGTTCAGTGGAACAAAACAGACATGGAAAAATAGTAGTAAAAATTATAGCAACCTTGTTATTAGATAGAAGTATAGATCCAGGTGTATGGGATGAGAAATTGCAATTTTGTAAAAATAGCCAAAATACCTGGAAAGTAGTTTGGGAGAAACTATGCATAGACCAATATCTTACAACTTTCACTAAGATAACATCAAAACTGATAAGTGGTCTAGACATAAAAGGAGATATCTAAAGCAAATTAGAAGAGCAGGGAAGCAAATTAAAAGTATTAAAATTATGACCAAGAGAGAAATATATGAGTAAATAAGATGGAGAGCATTGTGAGATGTAAAATAGATAATTCTGAGTACATTAAATCAAAAAAATTTTATAGGAATAAAATGGTCTCTATTAACAATAAAAATCCAAAGAAATTTATGCCTAGTAAGTAAATTTGTTTGATTTCTCATATGTTTGCTAAAACTTATTATAGTTCATCCAGTAACTACTGTGGTCCCTCCTTCTTAGTGAATTGTGTAACTTGGAGATATATTTTGATCTTGCATCACTCAAAAATAATGTGGCTTCACAGAGATATTTCATTCAAGTTTGTATTTCTGAAGAAGCTTTGACTGGAATATTAGGTATTGTGTTGTGAGAGGTACAGCAAAGATCATTTCCTTCATTGGTCTCTTGAGACACCTAAAATTCTCACTAGTAAAAGCCATTCTTTTGGGTTGAGTAAATGTCTCCCAAAAGCATCATTAAAATATATGCATAGAATCATTGATTTAGAGTTGGGAGACATCTCTAATGTCTAAATCCTTTATTTTATAGATGTGGAATTGATTAGGGCAGGGTGATGTAGACTATAATAGAAGAGTCAGAAATTGAACTCATTCTTTGTTTCCAAAATCCAAAGTCCTTCCCATTGTACTATGTTACAATCCTTTTATTTTAAAGATTATAGCTTTAGAGTTATAAACATCTTCAGTGGGAACTTCTCTAACCCTCTCATTTAATAGATAGGTAACCTGATCTAAAGAGACTAAATCATACATATACGTATGATATATGAGAGCAGAGATTTACACATAATTCCCATTATTGGAAACCAAGTCTTTTCTCCACAAAACAACGTTTCATCAATAAAACATTGGAAGCAAAGGGTGAGATAGACTCAGAGTTAGCAATCTTTCAACAATATACTAGCATTTTGTAGTTCATTAATAAAGAATAGTTTATCACATCAAATCAAATGTTATTTAATTAAATTCAATACATGTAAATGCCTTATAAAATTTCAAATAGTTTATAGATGCTATTATTGCTATTATTAGGAAGTTAGATGGTGAAATAGACAGAGAGTAGAACCTAGAATCAGGAAGAGTCATCTTCATGAGTTCAAATCCAATCTCAGACATTTCCTATCTTTGTGTGCCTGGGCTAGTCACTTAACTCTGTCAGTTTCCTCCTTTGTAGAATGAGCTGGAGAGAAATGTCAAATCATGCCAGTATCCTTGCCAATAAAACTTCAGATGGGGTCACAAAAATTAGAGAATGACTGAAATGATTGAACAAATTGCTATTATTAATACATTTGGCTGACCATAATTCTGGAAATCAGAGATCCTGAAAAAAACATGGTAAAAGGTAGATAAATTTCTTGAGGAGTAGCAGAGGAAAGGATTCAACATGAAGTGTTCTGCTTGAAAGGAGTATAGTGGGAGAAAGGATGGGCATGGATATTGGGGGATAGAATACATCTAAGAAGAATTTCTCATACCAGTTCAGTCTTTAAAGACAGAATTGGGCAATTGGAAGCCAATGATCTCACAAAACAGCAAGAATTAATGAAGCAAAATCAAAAGATTGACAAAATAAAAGGAAACATAAAATAGCTCACTGAGATGACTGACCAAGAAAACAGGTCTAGAGGAGACAATTTGAGAATCATTGGTGTATCTGAAAATCCAGAAATAAAGAGAAATCTTGACATCATACTACAAGAAATTATCTAAGAAAACTGCCCTGATGTTCTTGAATAAGAGAACATTCAAAGAGTTCATAGAACACCCTCTACAATAAATCCTTAAAAGACAACCCCCCGGAATATAATTGCCAAATTTAAGAGCTTCCAAGCTAAGGGGAAATTTTTACAAGAAGCCAAAAAGAGACAATTCAGATATCAAGAACCACCAATCATGAGCACACAAGATCTGGCAGCTTCCACACTATAGAACCATAAGGCTTGGAATATGATATTCATAAAAGCAAGAGAATTGGGTCTTCAACCAAGGATCACCTACCCATCAAACTGACTATATACTTCCAGGGGAAACTATGGGCATTCAACAAAATAGGAGATTTTGAAGTATTTGTAAAGAAAACACCAGAACTAAGCAGAAAGTTTGATATCCAAACACTTAGATCAAGAGAAACATGAAAAGGTAAATTAGAAAGAGAGATGAAAGGGGGAAAATGTTTTTGATGTACATTTTCTTGTTTAAGGGCTTCAATAAAATCAAATTGTTTATATTAATATGTGGGGAAATGTTATTTGTAACTCTCCAAAATTATGTTCACTATTAGAATAATTAGTAGAATCATGCAGAGGTAAAGATTGGGGTAATAAGTGGTTTAAGATGACATGCAAAAAAAGAAAAAGGGAGGGCTGAATAGAAGATGGCATAAAGAGAAACTTGAAGGAATAATATAAATAGGATAATCAATATCACACAAAGAGGTGCATGGGAAGGGGAAGGAAGAATACTATTATAAGAAAGAGGAAGAGTGGGATAATAGGAAATATTTAAACCTTACTCTCAGTGAAATAAATTCTTAGAGCGAAGAGCATCTAGATCCATTGTAATATAAAATTCTATCTTACCCTACAAGGAAAGTGAGAATGGAAAAACTAAGGGTGTGTGGGGGGGTAGCGAGGCAGGGAGTACAAAAAAAAGGAGGGAAAGAGGGATAGGGAACATAATAGACACTAATAAAATAAGAAGAATGGAACAAAAAGGAAGGTTAGAAAGGGAAATATAATAAGGGTGGAGATTAGTGGGACTAGCTAAAAGCAAACCATGGGTTTAAAAAGATATTGCGAAAGAAGAAAGAAGAAAGGGCAGAACTAGGGGTTCTGCTGTTGGGGAATACAGAGATGGTTAACATAACTCTGAATATGAGTGGAATGAACTCATCCATAAAACAAAAGCAAATAGCAGAGAGGATTAGAAACCAAAATCCTACCATATGTTGTCTACAAGAAACACACATGAGGCAGGTAGACATTCACAGAATAAGGATCAAAGGCTGGAGCAAATTATGTTGGGCCTCAACTGAGAAAAAGAAGACAGTAGTTGCAATCATGATATCTGACAAAGGCAAACGAAAAATAGATCTAATTAAAAGAGATAGGGAAGGTAATTACATTCTGATAAAAGGCAGTATAGATGATGAGGAAATATCAGTAATCAACATGCATGCACCAAATGGTATAGCATCTCAGACCTAAATAAATCAAACCAAAAAATAAATTAGAAAGAGGTAAGAGATGTGAATGAAATCTTAGAAAAATTAGAGTTAATAGATATGTGGAGAAAAACAAATAGGGTGCAAAAAGAAATACACCTTTTTTTCAGTAGCACATGGTACATTCCCAAAGATTGAACACATTCTAGGGCCTAAAAACATGGCAAACAAGTGCAAAAAAGCAGAAATCATAAATGCAACCTTTTCAAATCATAATGCAATAAAAGTAATAATTAGGGTACATGGAGAGGCAAATCAAAAATTAATTAGAAATTAAATAATATGATTCTCCAAAATTGGTTAGTTAAAGTTAAAGAACAAATCATAGAAACAATTAATAATTTCATTGAAGAAAATGACAATGTTGAGACATCCTTTCAAAACCTATGGGATGCAGCCAAAGTAGTACACAGGCAGGGGCAAATTTATAACCTTGAGTTCATATATTAACAAATTGGGGGGGGGGGACAGAGGTCAAAGAACAGGATATGAAAATCCAAAAAATCGAAAGGTAACAAATTAAAAATCCCCAGATGAAAACTAAATTAGAGATGCTAAAAATTAAAGGAGAAATTAATAAAATTGAGTGTAAAAGAATTATTGAATTAATAAATAACATGAGAAGTTGGCATTTTGAAAAAAAGAATAAAATAGACAAAGTACTGGTCAATTTAATACATAAAAGGAAAGAAGAAAACCAAAATAATAGTATGCAAGGTGAAAAGGGAGACCTTACCTCTAAAGAAGAGGAAATTAAGGCAATCATTAAAAACTATTATGTCCAATTACATGGCAATAAATATGGTGATCTAGGTAATATGGATGAATATTTACAAAAATATAAATTGCCTAGAATAACAGAAAAATATAATATTTAAATAATCCCACATCAGAAAAAGAAATTGAACAAGTCGTCAAAGAACTCCCTAAGAAAAAAACCCAGGGACTGATGTATTCACAAGTGAGTTCTATCAAACATTCAAAGAACAACTAATCCCAATATTATACAAACTATTTGACAGATGTGAACCTTAAAAATTCTTAAACCCTACTTCATAAAGTTAGGATTGTAAACCTTAAAAAAATCCCAAACCCTACTTCATAAGGTTGGGTTAAGACCATTCCCCATTGGGACCATTCCCCATTGGGACCATTCTCCATTTGGGCAGTGAAGGTACTTAGATCAGGAATGTGAGACCTCTACTCCACCCCTACTTAAGTCTGCCCTAGGGGAAGATAAAGTTGTAAACTCTTTGCTGAACAATGAAAAGTACTTAAACACATACTTATAGTGTTAGCATATACATATAGCATATACATATAGCAAAACACATACTTATAGCACACAAAGGGGTGCTAAGTACCTATAAAGGTCAGGCAACTTGTGAACTTACAAGGAGCAAAGAGGTGAAAACTTACTCAGAGATTCTAGTCTACTCAGGCGTGAATTACTCAAAAGATTAGTCTATTCAGGTGTGAACTAAGAATGGTCTGTCCTTTGAAAAACGTCTACTGTGATTGGTAGATGAGAGAACTTAGGGGAGGTGACAGAGGGGAAAATTCCCTTTATTAGGAGATGAAAATCTGAGAGAAAAGACAGTCTCTAAACAGTCTCTTGGGAGAGGCTCTTGAGGACGGTCTCTTGAAGACAGTCTGAGGGAGGCTGACTCTGGCTGGAACTCCCTCTGAAGAGACTCTGTCCCTCTGAATCCTTGCTTGAACAGATCTTATGGTGAGTGATAAAAGACTGACTGATCTTTCTCTTAAGGCTTAGGCCTGGGTTGGCCAGGGCTGCCCTGGGCCGGTTTATCCTTTTCTCATTATTTCCTTTTTTCTCTCTTTCTCTCATTCTTTAATTCCTCATTTGTATTAATTAAAATATTTATAAAACCTAGCTGAATTGGGTATATATATATATATATATATATATATTAATAATTGGGAATATTTCCCTGGCGACCACCTTATATTTGATTTAAAAATAAGACACTCTAGTGAAAATATATTTCCTGTGGTCACAACTTACTCATCCACTCTTTTATCTGCTACAATTTATATCCTCCACTATTTTAATCACTACAGTTTATGACAACCAACTATTTTAACTCTTACACAGAATAGGCAAAGAAAGAGGTCTACCAAATTCCTTCTATGACACAAATATGGTACTGATCTCAAAGTCAGGCAGGTCAAAAACAGAGAAAGAAAATTATAGACCAATGTCCTTAATGCACATAGATGCAAATTTTTTAAATAGAACGCTAGCAAAATGATTCTAGCAAGTGATCATGAGAGTCATTCATTATGATCAGGTGGGATTTATACCAGGAATGCAAGGATGGTACAATATTAGGAAAACCATCCACATAATTGACCATCTCAACAAGCAAACCTACAAAAATCACATGATTATCTCAATGGATGCAGAAAAAGTCTTTGACAAAGTACAACACTCATTACTATTGAAAGCACTAGAAAGTATAGGAATAGAAGTTCCTTTCCTAAGAATAATAAATAGTATATATCTAAAACCATCAGCAAGTATCATCTGCAATAGGGATAAATTAGAAGCTTTCCCAATAATATCAGGAGTAAAATAAGAATGCAAATTATCGCCTCTATAACTTAACATTGTACTAGAAACACTAGCAGTAGCAATTAGAGAAGAAAAAGGAATTAAAGGTATTAAAATTGGCAGAGGAGGCCAAGCTATCACTCTTTGAGGATGATATGATGGTTTACTTAAAAATCCTAGGGAATCAACTAAAAAGCTACTAGAAATAATCGACAACTTTAGCAAAATTACAGGTTACAAAATGAACCCACATAAATCATCAACATTTCTATATATTTCCAACACATCTCAGCAGCAAGAGTTACAAAGAGAAATTCCATTTAAAATCACCCTAAACAATATAAAATACTTAGGAATCTATCTGCCTAAACAAACACAGTAACTATTTGAACACAACTACAAAACACTATCCACACAATTAAAACTATATCTAAATAATTTGAAAATCATTAACTGCTCATGGGTAGGACGAGCTAACATAATAAAAATGACAATCCTACCCAAACTAATTTACTTATTTAGTGCCATACCCATTAAACTACCAAGAAACTTTTTTAGTGAATTAGAAAAAAAAAAAACTACAACAAATTTCATTTGGAAGAACAAAAAAAAATCAAGAATATCAAGGGAAATATTGAGAAAAAATTGTGAAGGAAGGTGGCCTAGCAGTACCAGACCTCAAACTATATTATAAAGCAGTGATCATCAAAACAATATGGTACTGACTAAGAGACAGAAAGGAGGATCAGTGGAATAGGCTTGGGGTAAGTGACCTCAGCAAAATAGTATAAAATAAAACCAAAGATCCCAGATTTTAGAACAAAAATCCACTATTTGACAAAAAACTACTGGGAAAATTGGAAAACAATATGGGAGATTAGGTTTAGATCAACATCTAATACCCTACATCAAGATAAACTCAGAATGGGTTAATGACTTTAATATAAAGAATGGAATTATAAGTAAATTAGGTGAACACAGAATTGTATACATGTCAGATCTTTGGGAAAGTAAATATTTTAAGACCAACCAAGGTTAGAAAAAATTACAAAATGTAAAATAAATATATTTGATTACATTAAATTAAAAGGCTTTTGTACAAATAAAACCAATGCAACTAAAATTAAAAGGGAAGCAAAAAATTGGGGAAAATATATTAATAACAAAATCTCTGACAAAGGTATAATTACTCAAATTTATAAAGAGATAAATCAATTGTACAAAAAATCACGACAGTCCCCAATTGATAAATGGGTAAGGTACACGAATAGACAATTTTTAGATAAAGAAATCAAAACTACCAATAAACACATGAAAAAATGTTCTAAATCTCTTATAATAAGAGAAATGCAAATCAAAATAACTCTGAGGTACCACCTCACACCTAGCAGATTGGCTAACATGACAGCAAAGGAAAGTAATGAATGCTGGAGGGGATGTGGCAAAGTAGGGACATTAATCCATTGCTGGTGAAGTTGTGAATTGATCCAACCATTCTGGAAGGCAATTTGGAACTATGCCCAAAGAGCACTAAAAGGATGCCTACCCTTTGATCCAGCCATAGCACTGCTAGGTTTGTACCCCAAAAAGATAGTAAGGAAAAAAGACTTCTACAAGAATATTCATAGCCATACTCTTGTGGTGACAAAAAGTTGGAAAATGAAGGAATGCCTTTTGATTGGGGAATGGCTGAGCAAATTGTGGTTTCTGTTGGTTATGGAATACTATTATACTCAAACAATGTGAACTGGAATGACCTCCAGAAATTGATGCATAGTGAAAGAAGCATAGCCAGGAGAACATTGTACACAGAGACAGTTACACTGTGGTACAATTGAATATAATGAACTTCTCTACACATAGCCATACAATGATCCAGGACAAGTTTGAAGGACTTATGAGAAAGAACACTATCCACATTTAGAGGAAGATCTGTGGGAATAGAAACACAGAAGAAAAACAACTTCTTGATCACATGGGTCAATAGGGATATGATTGGGATTATAAACCCTACATGATGACCCTAGTGCAAATATCAATAATATGGAAATAGGTCTTGACTTATGACACCTGTAAAACCCAATGGAATTGTGTGTCGGCTATAGGAGGGTGTAGGAGGGAGGGGAGGGAAAGAACTTGATTTTTGTAATCCTGAAAAAATACTCTAAATTAATCAATTAAATAAAATTTAAAAAGAAAACCTTTCTGGAGTTATCATATACTCCTGTAGCTGGGCAAGATTTCCCCAAACTTTCTGCAATTGGTTTGCCAGTTCTATGGGAAACAACACAAAGTATATAAAACCAATAGCTTCTTGAATGAACTGATGATTCTTTAATGTTCACATTCAGTCTTCACAATTTATACTTAATTCTATTCTGCATAGAGGGAGTAGTGAACCAGCAAACACAGCATCTGATTGACTGATGGCATGCTCCTGTGGAAAAGTTACAAAGGAATTACAGTCAACTTAATGAAATTGAAGCCAGCCACTTGAAGGAAGATACTGGAGGGAAAATGCTTTGGATACAAGAGGGAATGGAACTAATACTTGTCAGACTGAGAAATTCTTTTTCTTCTTTTATAACCACTTAAAGCTATCAACAAAATCTGCTTCTAAAAATAAACCGAATACATGGTATATAAAGCTTATAGTAGCAAATTAAAAAAATAAATTTTGCCTCAAGAATAATTCTTAGTAGAATATAATGGATGCAGCTTGCGGGTCAAGAAGACCTAGGTTCAAATTCTGCTTCTGATACTGTTAATGGCCAAGTCAAATCAACATAAAACTAAGTGGTTTATATGTTAGGCACTTTATTGAGTTCAGGGAATAAAAATAAAAGGACCTGGGTCACTTACCTTAAGTATGTTTCCTTATCTCTAAAATAAGATCAGAGTTGTGGAGCTAGAAGGGATATTAGTGATAACATAGTCATCAACATCAAGGTAGGCTAAGGATCTTTCCCTGTCACACAGCTAATACATTCATGAAGGCATTTAAACCCATGGCTTTAACTTCAGAAACAGTTCTGTTTCCAAAGATCCATACTACCCTGGACCCTAATTCACATGGTTATCATCAGGTTCAAATGAGATGTGGTGTGGAGTGGGTGGGAGAGATGATCAGGATTTCCCTGAAAAACTGATTTGTTTTCAAACCAGCTGATAAGATCACTAAAGATAAGAGAGAGGTAACAGAGACAGGGAGTTATGATTTTAAAGGAAGTACAAAGTTATTTCTATAATCTTTTACTATTTTATGAGTTTTGGGGAAATTCTTAGATCAAAATTGATGGAATTAAAGGATACATTAGCCAATCAATGACTGAAAAGTAGTCATGTTCTTATGGCACTTTAAGAAATAGGATTGTTTCTCTACAGGGAGTCAGTTGAGGTTTGAGGCAGAAGATAACTTTGAAGAGAATAATATTTATGAGAGAAGAAGAAAGCTGGACATGTTTAATTGCAAAGAACAAGGCCATAGGATTCATTTGAGAAAACTGCCAAGTAGAGATGCTACAATCAGGGGAAGAAGAAAAATTACATCATGGGAAGGAAAAGGATATCATCACTCTACCATGACAAAGGCATTATATGACTTAGCCATCTATGTAGGCTCAGAATATTCCTTCCCACTAGTCTGTTTTATGACAGTACTCATTCTTCCCACTGATGCTCTGGACATTTATGGGGTATCCCAAACAGTGGACCAATCAATAAGTATTTTTTCAGCACCTATTCGGTGGTAGTCACTGGGGATTCAAGTAAGAGAGAAAAAGCCCTATTTTACAGTAGCCTGCATGCTTATGAAGAAAACAATAGGTATCTATATAAAATATACAGTATAAAAAGTGAAGACAATCTAGTTAAATACAAGGTACTTTGGGAGGAAGAATACTAACAGGTGGGTGGCAGGAAAAGAGAAGTTTAGAAGACTGTGCTTAAAGTACATCTTAAGAGAGAGATTTTAATTTATTTTTTAAACTATTATTCCTAGGACAAAAGACTTTGCTTTGAACCAATTATGTTTACTGGCTGATAAGGTATAATTTTAGGAAAATGAATCCAGAGGATACTTTGAGCTAAGCATAACTGCCCTCTGGATGACCCATCCTTTGAGAGGTGGCCAAACCACACACTTGAAAAAGGCATAGAAAATTTAGTTGTCATTATTAATAATGCTATTAATCATTAGTATTAATTTCTGATTCTTTTTTTCGTGAATTCCCTTTTGCTTTGCTATTTATATCTATCTGTTAATACTCCCATGAAAAGGATTGTGATAGACATTCTTGGAAGGTCAGAGTAACTTTCTCTCCCTTCCTAACCTTTGGAGAGATTGGAGTTGAGTTGAGAATGTAATCAGCAGGATTTGTGGAGCTCTAATTATATTTGGAAGAGTAGAGGTTCTGAAGGTTGGTATGAGCATCAGCACCATGGATCAGGCTCTGTGTATGTACCAAGGGGACCTACAAAAATAATGGAAGAGAAGGGGCCCAAGGAGGTATTGGTGTCTGTTGGCCAGAAGCCTAAGATCTAAACATACGCAGTACGTATTTTGGATGACAGACAAACCAAAGAGCATTATTAGAAGTAGCTACCAGCAGGATTGAACAAGGTAAGTTCCAAAACCTTGAGAAAGTCTCTGTGTACACAGATAATCAACTTCTCACCAAAGGAATGAATGAATGGATTAACAACTAGGAAGAAAATGTCTGGAAAACAAGTAGAAATAAGGATGTTGTCTACAAAGACCAATTTTTTTTTTCAATTTTAAAAATACTGTTTACTATGGCACAAAAAACAGTTTCAGTGTAACCCAGTAGCAGGTATATGCATATCAATTATTTCATTAACACTTTAAGTACTGATGTATGTACACATTGTATATCTTGCACTTTTCCCCTTAAATATATATTTTTTTCCATATTTTTAAGAAGATACATTTTTCAAAAATGTTCAAAAGATTTAGAAAACTGTCCTACTAATCTAATGTTTATTTTCCCTAATTAGTATAAAGTTAGCCAGCTCTCTTTGAGCAGTAACATGACATGGGATATGGATGTTAAGTGGAAGTATGTGCCTGCTCATTCAAAAGTTGAAGACACAGAATTGCCAGAGAAGCAGCTAGAAAGAAGTGAGAAGACTCAATGCAGTCATTCCTTGCTATATCATGGTTCACTTATCTAGCCTTCACTGTATCATGGTTCTTTTTTAAATATCTAATTCTGTATCATGGAGTTTTTGCTATATTGTGAGATTTTGCAGATGAATAACATGCTGTACACAATGGAAATGCAGTACGCCACTATCACTTGCATAAGTTAGCCAAAGTGAGATTGTATGTGCATATTATTGGCTGCTGTAATGAAAGGTGATCAACCGCAGTCCTGTGTTCTGTATCCTGGGCATTGGTTGGCTCACTAACTATAGCATCCCTCTGTTTGCTTTCTTGCACTGTGCTTATACTGTTCAACAACTCTCTTTGTTCACTTCACATCAACATCTGATAGCTGCACATAGTGTTGCTCTGTAATGTTGTGTTTTGATGAAGTTTTTGTAAATGTTTGAATTTATTTCAAGTTCTATGACACCCAAACATTCTTCAACTTCTAAGGTTTCTAATAGTGAATCCAAGTGCCAGAGAAAGATGCTTACCATCAAAGAATAATAAAATAAATATAATGCTGCCTTCATGGATTTTCACATATTGTGGGTGTCTCTGAAATGTAACTTCCATGATAGGTGAGGGATCACTGTACTTGCAGATGTTGAATTTGCTTACCTCTACAACAATCTCCAAATCACTTTCTCTTTACCATTCTCCCTTAGTCTTGGAGCTCTTTTACATGACTATTTTTGTACCTTTTTTTTCTTATGCTGTATCAGTTTTTCATTTGTGCTACTTTAAACTTTCTTTTAAAATAATACAAACAAAAATGAAAGGAAGGCAACCAGACAATTAGTTGTTAGTGATCACTTACTGTTTTTTTTATTATAAGAATAGTTAGTAAAAACTATCATAAGTACTGCATATAAGTGAATATAATCAATTTAGGATCAGCTATTGATTAGGAACAGTTAGTTACTGATTCTGATTTTGTAGTAAGAAGTAGTTCCAGCCATTGATAGATTTTAATATCTGGGTCGTCAACTTTGAAATTTAGGATTCATGGTAAGCTAATCATTTATATATAAGAATATATGTAGCTGGATCTTTGTCAAAATTCTCCTTCTCTTACTTTAGAAATTCATTCGTTAAAAGTTAACTGCAAATTAAGCAAAAGGAAGGGAGAGATTTCTTAGCTCACCAAGATTAGATACTTTTTAAAGGGACTATCAAAATCACTTTCTAAATAGGATAACTTAATGATGGACATGTACTCTAATCCAATCCAATGTTAGAATTGTGACAAATCTCACTTTAGACACACCCCAGATCCTTTGATGTTGGGGTTAGGAATGAAATACTGCAAATCACTCAATACTGGAACACCCTCCTCTACACTCACAACTCAATTTATTTTGTTTCCTTTCTTTGTTAAAAGTTTCCTTGATGTAATTCCTATCTTTGTTCCTCTTTTCAAAAGACAAAAATATTATTGATGCTGATAATCCCTGTGTTTCAGACCAAATTGGGTGTGTCTTCACACCCACTGACTTTGTATGACTGACTTGCATCTTTCATTAAAACCAATGGACTCATTGAAAAAAAGACAAGTAAAGGAGAGTCATAGGAGGACATATGTCACTGCCAGTGTGACCTTTAAATCATTGGGTTATAGAATTTTCAAGCTGAAAAAGACCTTAGAGATAATAATTGCTGATATTTATGTAGTGCTCAATGAACTTTACCTATGTTATTTCATTTGTTCCTCACAACAATTCTATTGAGGTAGGTGACAATTATTATTATTGGTTACACCTGACAACTAAAGAAACTAAGACCCAGGGCAGTCAAAAAGCTTGCTCAACAAGTAACTAATTAAGCTGGGATTTGAACAAAGACTTTCTGATCTCCCATATTTAGTGAAAGCAGAGACAAAGCTCTATGGTATCTCCTTTTAACTTTATTCATTTTGTATTCTTTTGTACCTGTTGGGGGAAGGAATCCCTAATGATATCATGTTCAAACTTTGGATCTTTGGATAGAAATAAAATACGATTAATAAGATCATTATATAATAGATCTAGAATTGGAAAAAACCTTGGAGTTCATCTAGCTCACTTCTTCATTTTAAAGATGTGTATTAGAGGTCAACAGAAGTTAAAATGATTTGCCAAAGTTATGGAAGTAGCCAGTAGAAGTGCTAGTATATGAATACCGGTCTCCCAACTCCAAATGCAAGGTTATTTCCATAACACTAAACTATTCAACAAACTCAACAAACATTTATTGCCTATTATGTGTTAGACACGGTGCTAAGGATTTGGATTTAAAAGACAAAAATGGCGTGGTCCCCACCTTCAGTAACCTGATTAATAGATGGGGTTTAGAGGTAAGGGCATAATTAGACAAAGACAAGCAAACAAGGAAAGACTATATGGAAAGATTTTTCAAAAAACATCAATATTATGTGATAATAACTAGAGGATCAGGGAAAATCCCTTATTGGCAGGGGCAACCAAGATTATTTTAAAAAGGAAGCTAGAGATTCTATAAAAAAAGAGGTCAGGTTAGAGAGTATCAGAGAATGAGGGCTTCCTTTGTCAAAACCTAGAGGTAGACATGACATGTGAAGTTTTTGCACAGGATGGTCAACTGTTAAGACTCACATTCAATTTTTTAATATTTAAATTTCAGACCATCTGAAAGATGAAAGATTATAGCAATCCACTGTGAATACTTATACACTGTGTACACATTCTGCCACTTAGCATTTTTTGTAAGAGCACAAAAAAATGTCCAATTCATGACCCCAGTCAATTAGGAGAAAATAGATCGCAACGGGCATAGGATGAACAGCAAAACTTACTCTCTAAGGTCAATTTTCTTCAAGGAAATGGATGGTGACAAAAGGAGGGCAGTGAAGAAAATAGCCTAGTGTTATTTTCTCCAAAACACATCAAATGATTCAATGTGTCCTTCAAAGTACTTGAAAAACATTTCCTCCAAATCTTTGCTAAATTTGAAATTGCAGAATCTCAGACATGGAAGAGACATTATTGGGTAACTATTTCCTCTTTTATCATCTCTTCTGCAAAAAGTGGTCATCTTTATCATGGTCCTTACCACAGAGAAACAATTCAAATGATAACATCATAGGACCACAGGTCTAGAATTGGAAAAGGCGTTTGGGGGGGCATGTAAACCAATACCTTCATTTTAAAGATGAGAAATAGAGGTCTTTAGAGATGTAAAGACTTTCCTGAAATCATAAAAATAGAAGAGTCATATCATCAAATGAAAGATATACCATGTGTATCCAAACCACCATCTTCTGGAGCTATTTTACTATTAAAATTATTTGAGTGACTATGGCTAAGAATACTAGTTTATTGTTATTGTCAGACCAGCATCATAATCAATATGTTGACAGGTCAGTGACCCTCTCAATGACCAAAGACCCTACTGGACCTCATAGTAGATATATCAATAGAATTTTAGGAGCTCATTACTCAGCAAACATCCTAAGACATCTCTAATTGACAAATAGCCAATTAGGAGGCAGTCCATCAAACTCTTATCTCTCTCCCAAACTGACCGGTGGTAGTTGTCATATAGATAAGGAAAAGAAGACTTGTAAAATATTCCCAATAGTCAGACTTTGTGAAAGGAACACATTCCATAGACAAAGAAAATGAAAAAAATCTGTTGACTAAATGGAGCCTGAAGTGCAGTACCTCAACTCAGTCATTCTCTTTAATATATAACAATTGAGACAAACTCTAGGGTCCTGATATAAGAATTAACAGTATATAAAAATAAATTCTCACAGTCAGAATTCCATAAAGGAAGTTAGCGAACAATCAGTCCATGTATAGAACAACACAGAGACATCCATGTGTGATGCTCTATAATGTGCCCTTAGGATATTTGCCACCTCCAATGGCAACAGCATAGCTCTCCCAGGATTATTTAAGGGCAGGTTGGTTCAGTTGACAGTATGCTCCATCTTTTGGTTTTATTACGCTGGAACACCAGGGAAGAGATAGTGTGCACAGAAACAGAGAATGTGGATGCATATGATTAAAAGTCTTTTGAGGAAGACATTGGGGAGAAAAAACATTGAGAGAAATCTCACAGCATTAAAAAGCAGCACCTTTTCCCATATATTCACATGCAAGGTTCTCTGGGACCAAACAGGCATTGGTCAGGCATTTAATTTTATATTATATTATTATATATTAGAATATGTTATAGTAGAATATATTATATATATTGTTGATCACAGAAGAAGGAGTTGTGGATGATCTGGAGTTATTTTGACATCAATAAGGAGAATCCTAGAATGCAAATATGGAAATTCCCCAAAGTAATGAAAAGCATCAAATTCTTGGTAATTTATATGGGCAGCCTCATGAGATCTATAAATAAATATTTGAAAGAAATGCTAAATTTTTGGTAGTAGTCAGTGTGTATATAAATATATAAGTATGTATTTATGTATACATATAAATTTATTTTTAATTTTCCCCAAGTAAGGTCACAGATCGCCCCCTCTCTGAACTCTATGAGTAGTCCAAGGATCCCAGTTTAAAAAAACAAAACAAAACAACAACAAAAAATAACCTAGTATAGAGAGTTGTCTGGGGTATTGAGAGAGGAAATAACTGCTCTATTTTTGTAGCCAGTGAATATTGGAGTAAGCACCTGAACTCAAGTCTCCCTGATCCTAAAGTCAATCCTTTATATTCTATACCACTGGGTCTCTCACAAAATATTACTACTATGAGAAACTCGGGCTCCATTTACATCATGCCAACTTACATTAGCTTTTCCTGAGAAAGAACTCAGAGTCAGGAAAGCTTGCTGTAATTTGATTTACATTGTCTTCTTAAGTCTGAATTTAGATTATTCTCCTTAAATCTGACCCAGGTCCATGCCCATTCAACTTGTTCCCTGCCAAGCTCCTTCATAACCGTTAATCAGAACTTTCCACAAAAGGTACAGGATGCATTTGTCTTTTGTCAGACTGTGTCCTAGGTGCTTTTAGCACAAGCGTTACTAAATCTTTGTAAGAGCAATATCATCCTTTGGAGAACTTACAAATCATGGCCTTATTGATCTCCCTGCTCTTCTTACAAAGGAATGGAAAATGTGGCATATTGAAAATGAACCATATCCTACGGCATTTTGAAAATGCCTTCTATGTGCATTTTAGGTCTGTTTTGCCCTTATCCACATTAAATTAAATTCTATTCAACAATAATTTATTAAGCATTGATTATTTGCAAAGTTCTGTTATGGCCATTTGGAAAGATCTTTCTAGTTAGGTTTAGATGAGTTAAAAGATAGATGATATGAGAAAGGGGCCCATTTGAATCTTTTCTGGATGAATTCAATGAGTAAAAATGCACACCTCAAGTTTCAAATTTATACTCCTTTTCTAAGAGGTAAAATTAGTTGCTAGGGTGAAAGACCTCTTTCTTTATTCTTCCCTCCATCTCTTCTCTACCTCTTCCCAACCCCATCTTTTTCTTGTTTTTTCTCTCTCTTCCTCTTTCTTTTTTCTCCCTTTCTTTTTCTTTTCCTTCTTTGTTTCCTTCCTTCCTCCCTTCCTCCCTCTTGCTTTCACTCTTTCATTCTCTCTCTCCCCTCACCTCTTTCTCTCTTTTTCCTTTCCCTTCCTTCCTCTCTCTCTCTCTCTCTCTCTCTCATAATTTCCTTTAATTATAGGCTCTTCCATCTATTGCTATAATGGGCCTTAGAATACTGTTGAGTCCTGGCCCCTCACTTGACATTTGAGGAACTTGAAGGGCCTAAAGGTGACATGCCTTGCCCTACACCACACAGGCATTAAGTTGTGGACCTGGGGTTGGGACCCACACTTTCTAACTCCAAATGTACTTCTTTTGCCACAACTTCATGCTGATAGCTTTAAATTTTGCTGGCATCCCAGTAACTCAATGGTTGTTACTCATATTTGTTCATATACCCTGCCAATTTTTAGAATATCAGTCCAGTGTTTTAGGATCACAACTTTGAATGTGGACCATGCCCTCTAGCAGGATTTCTGCATAAAGCACTTGGGGTATGAATTTTCATGTCAGACATTCAGATTCATTATAATGATAACATCTCTCAGTAATCCTTATTTTTCAAAACTGCTTTCACACTATGAAGAACTACAAGAATTCTAATTTTCTCCACTTCCATTCTAAAAAGAAAACCATTGAACTTCTCTCTAAGAACTTCTGTATCCCATTTCTCTGTTTTTGTTTTTTAAGACTTAAAACTTAAATTATGAAATAAGAAAATAAATTAGCAATTTGAAAATCTAGATACATGCATCTGTTATAGGAAATATTTAAATGAATCTCAAGAAACATTGCCTAGATAATGTCTGAAATTAGTCTTCGATGTCTGACATTTTGTATAAATCGAAATAAAAAGGAGAGAGGGAGGAAATGATAGCTTGAAAACTGAACAATTCTACTTATAATGTCAATTGCAGGAAAAAATAAACTCTGATTCATAAAACTGAAAGGATATTTACATTTCCAAATATATACCTATATATGTATATGTATATGTATATCTATATATATCTATATATATATCTTTTTTGGTTTCATACACACACACACTCACACACACACATATCCTTTGGCTTATTTGCTTTCAAACATACTCAAAGTGGGCATAACTGTTTCTGAATATTTGCCATAATATAAAAGAATCCAGAAATGTTCTCCCTTCTGCATAGCTAAGGCAAGTTAAGTTTTAATCTTATTTTATTTCATATATCTGGAAACCCTTTCGTTCAACTTCTCTTGCTGATGAAGGCTGTCTTGCAGAGAGTAGGGTGCCTATATGTCTGTGAACTATTCTGTCATTGCATATATATATATATATATATATAACACAACTGGAGGAGATGTTAGATGGGTTGGGGAGGGAGTTGTTACATTGCCCCTTCTCCTGAAAACATGACTCTTTATTTCTCATTCCTTTTAATTGAACTCAAATCCTCACATCTGGTTAAAATGATTTCCAAAGGAAATTCTGTTTTCTTTTTCTTTCTTTCTAAAAAAGTGAGTGAGTCAGGACAGTTAGATAGCTCAGTGGATAGAGAGCCAGGTCTGGGGATGGGAGGTTCTGGGCTCAAATATGACTTCAGACACATCCTAACTTTGTGACCTTGGGCCAGTCACTTGATGTCAATTTCCTATCCCTTATCACTCTTCTGCCTTGGAATCAATACTTAGTATGAATTTTAAGATTTAATAAAATTTTATTTATTTATTTATTTTAATTTAATTCATTTAATAAAATAAGATAAAATAAAATTTTAAGATGGAAAGCAGGATTTATTTTATTTAAAAAAAAAAACCCTTCACCTCCTGACTTAGAAATCAATACTCTTTGGAACAATTGGTTCCAAGGTAGAAGAGCTATAAGGGCTAAGGGATAGGGATTAAGTGACTTACCCAGACTCACAGAGCTAAGAAATTTCTGATCCCAGAAGCCTGCCTCCAGTCCATTTCATTGAACCAGTTAGCAGCTCCCCAAAGTTAGGGGTTTGAAAAAAAAAGTGAATGAGGGTGTGCATGTCTCTTGGTTTCGTAACTTTCTGAATGATGCAAATTAATGGAAAATTGTTTTCTTGGAGGTTCCTGATGTGTCGAGCAAAGTTAATCTTTCATTTATGTAAGAGAACTGAGTTTTTTTAAGCTATTCCAGGATATGATTGATTTTTACCCCCATTCAGTTTTATCAGTTAGGGCCTATTTGACTCAAGGGAATATGAAGGACACAGAGACATTCTCAATTCTAGAATCCTGGCACAGATTCACTATATCTCAACAATTTCTAAGACAAGACAAATAAAAAGGCAGATTTAAATGGATAAGATTGTAAAATTTCTGAATGAATATTATGATTAAGTTCTATGTTGCTCTGAGAGAAGTCAGAAATAATCAAAATGTTAATTAGAGTTATTATTATGAATTGATATGTATTAATTGAAAGCAGTCTATATAGAAGTAGATTTTAAATCATATTTATATGTATTATTGCATTTATTCCTATAAAATATGTACAGCAGATAAACTAGTTTTTATTTTGATTTTACAAATTAGAAGACTAAGGGTCATAGAGATAGAATTTGTAAAGAGGATCCATATTCAGAGAGACCTTAGAAATACATGTATTCATTTTTTTTAAAATAAGGGATCTCTGTTGGAAGGGTAAGGAGCATGACGGAAAACTAGTCACTGGAAAACAAAGTATACCAATAAAAATGTGTTTAATGTAGAGATCATTTATCAAATCAATTCAATACACTCCCTTTTACCCATACAAACTGTGTGGCCCTAGTAAAGTAAATTCATTTCCCATATAAGACTTAACAAGTTTCCAAGTTGGCCAACAGCTGCCTATCTGCAATGATAGAATTCCTTACCAATAAAACTAGAGGCCTTGTTAAATAACACTAACAACAAAATCACAGATAATAATAATAATAAACAAATCAATGTTCAAGGTGTGGAGAAGTCAGCTTGTCAAACCTTTCTACCATGGGCTGACTCAGAAAATAGGAATTCATTCTCCCAAGATGACTACTTATCAGGCATGGCATAGGAAGGATTGTTTCCAACCATTTCTTGGACTAGATGGCTGACTCAATTCTTTCCAACCTGCAAAATCTGACTCATTGAAACTTTCACCCTTATTTATCAGAGCCTAGGGGGCAAGAGCTGACCTTCTGATCAAGACCAAACCAGTTGTACTTCTCATAAATTGACACAACCTCTCTCTTTAGGAAGGGTTCTATTGAAATCAGGGACAAACAGATCTTGACCTAAGACCTTAAAGAACCCTTTTCACTGACATCAATGGGAAAAAAAAATTAAAGGGAAATTAGAAATAATAACAATAAATATAGCATATTTTGCAAATGGTAGTCTTTTGGCTCTAGAATTAATAATGTGACATCCTTGACCAGCATCACTTTCATGCTTCTCAGTCCCCAGAAGATAATTTACTTGGATCCTGAGAGTAATTTTTTTGGAAATTAAACTCAATAGGCAATTATGCTCCATGCTAATGGGGTCCAGAGACAGTATGCATAATTCAAATTTATTGATACAACAACATTTTCTTTTTGAGTCATAAGCTTAAAATTCTCACAAAACTTTTTTAAAAGTTCTTAAAAAATACCTGGCATAAACTAACATGCTCCAAATGCAGAATCCCAGGAAGTCTGAATGAGAAAGAACATCAGAGACTTTCTGTTTCAACAAGTATCAGGAAAAGAATCCTTTCTACCACATGTCTGAAATACTTGCACTCATCTCCAATTATACTCCAGGTCATCATCTTCTTTCCAGGCCCAGAAAAACTAATCACTATTTTCTGTATATACTCTCTCTCCTTTGTGCTATCTCAAACATCCCTTCCGTATCAACAATGTCCTCCACATTTCACTTTGCCAAACTCCATTTTCTCTTTCATAGTGTCTTCCCAGTTTACCATAATATATAAAAATTTTTCTGATCAATTAAATAACTCCTTAGCATTTAGATATTTGATAAAACCTAATGATATTGAAGTGAATTTGAATCTTTGATGTGAAAATTGAAGAAGAATTGAAATTAAATGACTAGACCAGTTAGCAATAATCAGTTCCCCAAGGTGTAATCTTCCTAAGAGCAGAAGGGAAAGGCCTAGCTAGTTTTTTGACCCATACTCTTTAATATTTTTTAATGATTTAGATAAGTCAGAAGTGACTTGTTCATTGTTTTCAAATGACACAAAGCCAGGAGGGTTTGTTCACACAGTAGATGACAAAGTCAGCATCCCAAAGAATTTTAACAGGTCAAATCTAATAAAGCAGAATTTAATAGGGATAAATGTGAGGTCTTAAACTTGAGTTCAAAACAATAACAAAAATTTAACAGTTATAAGATCTGGAAGACATGTTTAGGCAGCAGTTCTGAAAATAAGGTATGGGGATTTAAAGGACTGAAAGCTCAATATGGTGACATGGTGTGATGTGGAAGCAAAAAGAGGTAATGAAATCTTGGGTTGTATTTGGAGAGGTCACTATACTATGCCCTTGTCAGACCTCAGCTAGAATATAATCTTCAGTTCAGGTGAAAGAGTTGAAGAAATTTATTCATATAAGCTATGTGCAAGGAGAAGAGTCTTCAATTCATTTCCTATAAGGACATATGAAGGGCCTGGGAATTTTAAGCTTATAGAAAAGAATGATAGCTATATTTGAAGTATTTGAAGGGTTGTCACATAAAAAGGGGATAAGATATTCTCTTTTTGGCCCCCAGAAGAAAGAATTAAAGTAATGACTGAAGAAGGTTACAAAGAATCCAGTTTTGCCTTGATATAAGGGAAAATGTCCTAACTTCTGTTGTTGTTGAGTCCTTTTTAAGTTGTGTCTGATTCTTTAAGATCCCATTTTGGATATTCTTGGCAAAGATAGTGGAATGGTTTATCTTTTCCTTCTCTATCTCATTTTACTGGTGAGGAAACTGAGGCAATCAGGGTTAAATGACTTGCCTGGGATCACACAGCTACTGAATGAAGTCAGATTTGAACTCGCAAAGATGAATCTTTCTGACTCCAGCCTTGAATATCGACTGCTCCACCTAACTATCTTCCTTATAAGTTTAACTGTCTAATAAGTGGCATTTCCATATTGGACATCTTCAAAATTGACTGAAGAAATATTTACCAGGTGTGCTGTGTAGTGTTTTTCTTTCATGTTTGGCTTAAACTAGATAGCCACTAAAGTCTGTTTTGTAGCAAATGGAATTTGAACCAGATTTTTAAGAGGTTATTTCTTTGAGCATAACATTGTTTATTAATGTGATCTATTAATAATGGACTGGTCAAATGGACTGCCTCTGAGCCAGAAGACAGACAGCTCAGCTGAAGCTTGTATAAGCTGAATCTTACACAGAGGCATGTTTTCTTCCTATTGTCCAGATAGTGCACCCTTTGGACATCCCTCAGCAATCCTGATTATTGGTTATTTTAAAGCAGAAGTGGGCTTAGTTATCTCAACTTCTTCCCTTTGACTTTATCTACAACTTTACTAAGACAGGGGAAGTATGGCTGACCCACCCCTCTCAGACAATTAAGAAACTTTTGTTTATATGTTATGGGTCAAAAGTAAGGGTTTCTCCCAGGTATATGCCTTAGGGACCCAGGAGTAATTACCTTACATAGTTATGCCCTTAGGAACTGAACTGCTTGACCTTCAAGGGCTTGAGTTTGAAAGAAAATGAATATATTCATGAAGAAGTATTGGTAATAAATAATATACACCAACATTAATTTTCCTCACTTGCAACTCATCAATTCTGTGACTCTGGTGCTCATTCAGAGAAACTGACAAGAGGCTAACATCCTGAGTTTCAACATAGAAATCTTCACATGCCTCCTTAACAGAGAGTACAGCAAATTGTTTGGGACACTATGCTAAGGGCTCTAGGTAGCACAGTGGATAGAGAACTGAGTTTAGAATCAGGAAGACATCTTCCTGAGTCCAAATCTGGCTTAGATATTTACTGGGTGTGTGACCCTGGGTAAGTCACTTTACTCTATTTGCCCCAGTTTCCTCATATATAAAAAAAATGATGTGGAGAAGGAAATGGAAGCTTTATATGTGTGTCTGCCTAGTATCTTTGCCAAGAAGATCCCAAATGGTGCCACAAAGAGTCATTAAAATGACTGAACAACTACGTTAAGCTCAAAACTAGCCATGCTAGAATACATCCTTCTTGTGGCTTCCTCAGCTCTATTAACAATCCTGGTTAGCTCTCATGGTTTAGCCCAAGCTTCCTTCTTTCCCAGTCCTTTGGCAGAAGATTCTTTGCCCCGCGGCCCCCAGACATGGTGTAACTAATCAGACTTTCCTCGCCTCTTACTTAATGTGAATTTTACAGCTTTGTCCCTAGTTCCTAAACTTGCAATTTCTCAGATAATACCATAAGGAATTCTCACCCCATACCAAGGACAGGCACTCTGTTACTCTTCATGATCATTTCCCAGTAATTTGGGGGACAGAAGCGAGGCGTATGAGAATAATTCATGAATAGAAAGTTGACCTTTGTCATGTGTTTGAAATAATATTTGACATGAATTTATTCAGTTTGAAAAAGTGTATGTACATATTTCTATGGGTTTTAAAATTTAGTGTAGGTAAAATAACATCCAAATGTTTTACAAAATTGCCATGGAAAATCTTAAAACTCATGTCTTGTTAATTTTAGAGTCCATTAAATCCCGAGAGCTACCCCTCACTCCATTGTCTAATCTATGATCCTTGACATGCCCTATGATTCTGCCTAAATTTTATTGGTTCAATTTCTCAAAGTTCCTTTTTGTTATACTCTCAAATAACAAAGCCATATCTCTCAATCCTCAAGTGACTTGGCTTCAAGGGTTCTTTTTTTGTTTTTAAACAAATATATCTTTCACAGTTCTTCATACAACAGTAATCACTTCTCTTAATTACTACTACATATTTTTTAGTTCTAACCAATCCCCTGGAAAAAATGAATTTGATTTATGCAAATAGAATGAATGCTACAATGCAGATGCCAAATGCTTTTATATAGGAAGAACATAATGGCTTTTTTTGGCTAGGTTTTATGTTTGTTTTTATTTTATTTTTACTTTTTTCTATTTCTTTTCAACACAAGGAAATATAAACTATGGTTGATCTTTTAGAACTAGCACAATACCATTCCAAATACCTGGAAAACAAATTTTACTTTTCCTCAAAGTTTAAATTGTAAGTTCAATGTATCAGAAAGCTTTTTATTCATATATACTCACCATATCTAACTTGCATTATATTTGCTGATGTCACTCTTAATAAACCTTAATAATATATAACCCACTTAAAATATTTTTGCATCAATGTTCTGTATGCACTAAGTATTTAAGTAAATGTTGAATGAATTCATAACTTAATTTCCAAGGCAGGCCTTACTAAAATGGATCCCTGTAAACATATTTAATATGTATTTATATATTATATGTATGTAATATATTATCCATTTGTCTTTGTAGTTGACAACAATTTTTAAATTTCATGTCAGAAAATGTCAGAAAAAACCCTACACAAAAAATTTGTCTATATTTAAGCCCAGAATTAATTAAAGGAAAATATTCTTAAAATTAGAGCTAATATTGAGCAGAACGGCCTCATCAGGAGCTCATGCTCAACCATTTCCCACCTCCCCTCATTGTCATATATCTTAAGCAAAGGTTGTGATTATTTGTAAGATATTTTGAGGAGAAGGGCAAGACAAGTTTTGTAGCAGAATGGAATGGCATTCTTAAGATGTGATATTCTACAGTTCTCTTATTCTCAACACACAGAAATGTGGCTTCTCTCATATTTTATAAGAGAAAAAAGATAAATATTTTACCTACTCTGAATGCATGTGTGGCTCTGCCATTTATATGGATGTATATAATCCAGAGAATTCCTTTTTGGATGTAACTAGATTAAATAATGGCCATTAAAGTCATTTTATGTTTATAGTGCTAAGCTCATGGGAATGACTCATAGGAGTTGTTATTTATTTAATTTTTGCTATATCTTAAGATGCAACTATCTCTACCAGGGGATCTTTAATTTTCAATACTACTAGAAGATCTTGTTTTAAGTATGTTGGACTGGTTTTCCTTTAAGGAGACAAGAGAGACAACATCAAAATCTAGTCTCCCAATTCTAACAAAATTCCCAGGATGGTTGTTCTAGCTTCTGGGAAAACCACAATGATCATTCCATAAGCATTTTTATGTTTCAGACACTATAGTAAGTGCTGGAACTGTAAAAAACAAACAAAAAAAAGGCAACCACATGGTTCTTGTCCTCAAAGAGCTCATATTCTGGAGAGGAGAAAAAATAAAAAGCTCTAAGTGTGTATGTATATATGTGTGTATATATAAATATGTATGTATAAATGTATATATATATACACATATATATATATATACATAAGTTGTTGTTCAGTAGTTTGAGTTATGTCCAACTCTCTCACCTCATTTGGTTTTATCTTGGAAAAGATTCTGGAATTGTTTGTTATTTCCTTCTCTAGTTCCTTTTCCAGATGAAGAAACTGAGAAACAATTGGAGTTTATTGAGTGTGTATATCAGAGGGGGATTGACATGATCTAATCTGCTCTTTAGGAAAATCACTTTGACAGCTTAGGATGGATCAGCTTACAGAAGCTAATTAGATTACTGAAAGGATACCAACCTGAAGATATGTTCTTTATTAATAAGAAAATTACAATGTAATAATTTTTTCATGCTGACATAGACTTTATTTTAGTTGCTATTTTTAATTTTTATATGTTGCTACAATTTTAATAATCATCTTCTGACACTTTGTAATCCATATTTTCTCCTTCATTCCCTCCCCTTTTATGCCCCCAAGAAAGGCAACCCAATATAGGTTGTTCATGTGTTATCAGACAATATATATTTCCTTGTCCATCATGTTATGAAGGAATACATGGTTTCACCAAAGAAAAAAATCATGAAAAAAAGTGAAGAAGGGTATGCTTCCATCTGTATTCAGGTGATGATAGTTTTGAGAAAAGAATAATGAAATCTGTTTTCAATCTGTTTTGTTGAGATACCTAAGGGATAGATATCCAGTTTGAGATATAGCATGTTAACTAGCAGAGATGATTGCATCAGGTGAGGATATTTTAAAAATCAAATAACATTGGTTGTTCAGTCATGTTCAACTCTTCATGACCCAATTTGGGGTTTTCTTGACAAAGAGCCTAGAGTCATTTTCCATTTGCACCCCCATCTCATTTTCCAGATAAAGAAACTGAGGCAAATAGGGTTACATGACTTTTCCAGAGTTACACAGTAAGTGCCTTAGGTTGGATTTGAATTTAGAAATATAAGTCTTTCTTATTCCAGGCATGATACTCTTTCTCTATATATATATTGTATCACCTTGCTGTTGTCAAATTGCATTTAATGAAATGAAATTGAAAGCAAAAGGGGCAACTCTTAAAATCCTAATGTAATGTGGTTGCATTGTCCCTTAGCACTGTTTTTTTTTTTAATTTTAAAAATAGAATTTCTTTTTCTAATATTATAACTAATTATCCAACATTCACTTTAAAAACTGAGTTCTGACTTCTCTCTTCCTCCAATTCCTCTTCCACTCACTGAGAATTCCTTCTTAGATATCTATCTCTATCTCTCTCTCTCCATTCCTTCTTTCCTTCTTTCCTTCCTTCCTTCCTTCCTTCCTTCCTTCCTTCCTTCCTTCCTTCCTTCCTTCCTTCCTTCCTTCCTTCTTCTTCCTTCTTTCCTTCCTTCTTTCCTTTCTTTTTTTAGGAATCCAGGGTAGCTCATAAGCCCCAGATTCATGAAGTTAAAGGATATAACATATATCTCTATTTTATTCCACCTGTAAATATGTACTTAAATAGTATATCATTGTCCCCATAAACCCATTAAGTTGGGTATTATCTACAAAGTAGAGGCCACAACCTCTCCTTATTTACTTTCCATTGCAACTCTTGGCCATATACTCTCATGAATCTCTCAGAGTTCTATTCAACATGCTGAGTGACATCTTATAGATTTTGTGACATCATGTATGTAGACCAGTGGAGCTCAAAGATATCATCATCAGCTATTGGTTTTCCTTTGTTCTTGCTACATGACTGGCCCCTCTCCTTTTCTAGCAATGTCATTTTCTGAGGTCACCTATTTCAGATCTTACATCAGTTGTATGTATCAATTATTTGTTTCCGTACTTTGGTCCACAGCTATAATTTTATTGCTGAAGTATAAAGATCCCCCTCTCTCTGAAATCTATCCTTCAAAGTAGATGTTCTCTAGTTGGTCTATAAATTATAGGAACAAGGATTTTGTAGAGGGATTGAGAACATAAATGACTTCCCTATGGTCACAGAGTAGGTATGTATCAGTCAGAATTTCAACTCTGGCCTTTCTAACTCTGATATTAATTCTCTAATCATTATGCTATGTGATATCTCATGCATATAGCTATACATTAACTAGTATATATACATATTTATGATATATATTAACTAATAATCATTTTATGTGAAAATACATTCTTATAAATTATATATAGAAAGCTATGTGAATTAAATGCATAATTAAACTATCTTAATATGTAATTTAAAGTCACTACATTTTTGTCTTCATTTTGACATTTCACACAATGATTTAATTTTTATTGGATATCAGTAACAGGCTCTCACATGCAGAAGCAAGACTAATATGTCACCATGATGATGGTGGCCCTGGTAGAGTTAGGAAATAATATTCATATATTTCTTGATGGTTGCATCTCATTTCTTCATAACTACCCTTTTCAGTAGGTAATGAAAATATTATTAATTTCCTTTGAACATGAAAAATGGGAGACTCAAAAGACATTAAATAACCTGGCTAAGGTACACAGCTAATAAGCATTAGGACTAGGATTTAATTCTATATTTTCTCACTCCACAACCAGTGTTTCTCCATTTGGCTTCTATAGTACACTTTGAGAAAAGGATAATGACCACAGAAAGAAGGCTAGGGAAAGAAGCAAAGACTGCTAATACCTAGAGAAGTTCATAGGGAAAATATTTTAATCAAATGCTTCTCAAGATGAACTATCTGCTCATTTATGGGGAAAGCCTTCTCATTTTCTTTTGTGGGTTAAAAGCCAATGAATACTGATCATGCTTTAGTTTCTGAAACTGTATGCATTTAAATTAAAAATATAAAAAGTACAGTATCCATGGAGGTGGACTCTATTGACTAAATCAGTAATAGCTGCTTTTTTTTTCATTTTTCCCTTTCTAATAGAAGTCATTGTATGCATTCGGGATGGATTCTCAACCTTTATTAATTTCTGCAGTGAGGTTGTTTGGGGCTTTGAAAGCTATTGAGTTCTTTCTTTTTAAGAGAATGTTCCTTTTCTATGGTCATCTCTAGTTCTATTTCAAATCTGTCATAAAAAAGGGAACTTCAATTTAAAGGATAACTTAACAAGTGGTTAGTGAACAGTGATGTGTTTAAAGTTCCACCTTTAAAGGGAGTTTACAAAAGCTTGGGTAAGATTTGAATGTTTTGAGTCTACCAAAAATGCCATTTGTTTGCTAAAGTTTTTTTTTCTTTGATTTTTATTTTCCCCTTCTCATCCAAACCTACCCCTATCTCACTCCTGTTGACAGCATGATGAGAATAAATTATATACAAATATATTAATATACTAGCCAAATATATATATATATATATACCCATAAAATATATAAATATATTAGAATGTTGTAACACAAATGAAAAGAACTGAAATGTGGCCTTCTGTTGGACAGCTCATTACTTCTCAAGGTGTTTTCCTTTACAGTAATGTTTCTATACCCTCAATACTTCCTTTACTTTTTTTCTACTTGCTTATTTGTAATTCAAAGAGGGCCTCAGTCTTTGGTGGATCTGTTAAATATAACTCTAAGCTCTTCTAGATTTTTCAAGCTTCTGCCAAATCCAGGCTTTTAAAAAATAATATCAGAGTAAGATTAATCTTCAAAAATGCATTATTTATTCTATTAGACAATTAAGAAGCATAACTGAGTCATGTGAGCAGGACGACAAAAGCTGTTGTCAAAAGTCCTAAGGAATATAATAGGCTTTCTTGGATGTTAAATCAGCTTTCAACAGCATCTAAAAGCAGGAAAAAACAAGCCACTGGCCTGGTGCTCCAAACATTGCCTTCAAGTAGTGGTTAGAGCTAGAGAATTGTCCTGGAATACACCACCACCAAAATCACCACCATGATGTTCACTGCTAAAAAATAGAGCAATTTAAGTTTCCCAAAGCATTCAATATAATCATAATATCTAGCTTTAGGATTTACAAAGCATTTTCCATAAATTATCTCAAATGATTCATTCAATAGACCAATGAGGTAAATTCTGAGATGACTGAGGATGAGGGGCTTGTTGAGGTTACTCAGCTAGTAGATGTCAAAAGTGGAAATTCATACTGATTCTAATGGAAGCCCTGGAAAGACAGGGAAATCTAGTGACTTGATTGGATTTCTTGAGTATGTTATTGCCTTCAGTGTTGTGAGCATTTGTGGAAAAATCATAGGCATCAGACTGTATTATAAACCTCTTGTGCTCTTAGGGATCAAACAGTCAGAGGATAATGATTGTCAAAGGATCCACAACAGATTAACACCCTCTGAATCCTTCTCAAAATAATTGTCACTGTGTCAATAAACTCTAGAACCTGAGATGAAATGATGATTTTTTAGAAATCTCTTGGTTTCTTTTTTAGAATCCAAAGAAGTCTACCATCGATAAATTCATACTTGATCTGGGGAGAATAATAAAATGACAGCTATATCCATAATATATCCAAATAGTTTATGATCTAATCACTGAAGATCATTATATGATCCCAACAGAATATACATTATGATATTAACATTTTTTAAAAAATATTTTTTAGATCTCGCTTACCAATGTGGTTTCAGAAAAGGGACTCTGGAAGAAGACATAAAAGACCTTCATTCAAGTACTGACTGTAACACTATTTGTGCATGCCTTGGGCAAGTCTCTTCAGTCAAAAAAAAAAATAACCCATATACTAGACACCTACTATGTCCTTTGACATGGTGTCAAGCATTGAGAATAAAGAGACAACAATGAAACAGACCCTGTTTTTAATATTCTATTGGAGGAAATGATAGGAATTCATATGAATAATTTTTCACTTCTCTGAGGCTCAATTTCCTTTTATATTTAATAAACACTTCATATGAATTCTTTCCTGGGCCATCTCTCTCTACAGCTGTTGGTACCATTCCCTCTCCACTCCACACTATATATTTATCTGTTCCAAATCGGCTCTATATAAACCTAAATGTGCTTATGATAGATTCCTTGTTAAAGTGTGAGTCCCATTAGGGCAGGGACAATTTTGCTTTTGTGTTTTAAACTCTATTACCTACTACACCGTGCATGGTCCAGAGTGATGTTTTAAATGTGTTCATTCATTCATTCAGCAGCCAAGATTCTATAAGACACCTCTTTTTATAAGGAGTTGGGGTTGCAGAGAAGAATACTACTTTTTAGGGAGTATTTGAAAGTTTATTATTGTTTTCTTAATAAAGAAATTTAGAAAAATTAGTCCCAAATCTTATTTAAAAAAAAAAAAACAACAGTAAATATTGGTAGCCATGGAAAAATCAAAGATCACATCTACAAGTCACCTTCAAGCCTGAATTATTTAAAAATATTTTTAACAAAGTCAAGTAGGCTTATTTACTTATTTTACCTCCAGAATGTCATTTGACTAAGGTTTTCACTTTTTAGCTCTTTAGATTTTAGACAAAGGACAATGAATGATTTTGATTGAGAGCAAATTCACAACTCTAGCTCTTTCAGGTACAACATTACCAATGTCATCCATTACTTGCTTCAGTTTGACATTTTGCTTACATATAGCATATTCATTTCTTCTACAAGTGGTGTTTCATGAAAGAGAATTCTGTCAGTAATTACAGAACTGAATGGATGCTATTTTTCATAATTAAAAAGATGTAATCATTGGTATTGCCAAAGAGATAATTTGCCAATTTTAAAGGAAATTTCATCTTTCTGTACATATATATATATATATAAATTATATATGTGTGTGCGTCTCCATGTACATATATATAGTGAATCATCATTATTTCAGAGAACTAGTTCCTTTTATACAAAATGATTTGCAATTCAGTGGATACCATTTTGGGGGGCATGAAAACATGAATCATAATTGCAGTATAGTGGAGGGATAGACTTTTTTAGCAGGTAAATATAAGAAACAAAAGAATGGAAAATGATTTTAGAGCATTGCATGTCAGAGGTAAGATTTTTCTCAGGGGACTGAGGAATCGCAATAATAATAGCAACTTACTACCAGAGTTGTTGTAAGACTTAAATGAGATAATATTTGTAAATTTTTTTTTTGTAAATTTAAAAGTTACACACAATGCTATTTAGAGTCACTGATCTTGATGGCAGCTGGGTAGCTCAGTGGATTGAGAGCCAGGCCTAGAGATGGCAGGTACTAGGTTCAAATCTGACCTCAGACACTTCCCAGCTGTATGACCCTGGGCAAGTCATTTGACCCCCATTGCCTAGCCCTTACCACTCTTCTGCGTTAGAGCCAATACACAGTATTGTAAGAAGGTAAGGGTTTAAAAAAAAAGACTTAGTTTCCATCAAGGTGCAGAAGAGAGCATAGTGGTTCTGCAGATAATGAACCAGAGTTCAAATCTCATCTTTGGTGCTTACTACTTGTGTGACTTTGGATTAGTTGTTTTTCAACTCTGTTTTGTTTTCTCAACTCAACTTGAGTAAGGCAAAAGGTTTTGAGAGGGAGCATGGAATAATGGTTGACTTGGAGCCAGAGGGTTTCAGTTAAATGCTGCAACAAGGGGAGAATTACATAATCTCTTTGTCTGAATTTCAGACATGCATATCAGTTTCACAGGGTTTTTGTAGGTATTGGAAGAGAGCATAGTTGTAGCACTTTGGAACTAAAAAGGACCCCAGAGGTCATCCACACCTTCTGGCTCCAAGTCATTCCATTATTCCCTGCTACCTCTCAAAAACCTTACGTTTTGGGATAGAGTAAGTAATAGCTAGGTAGAGAGATAAACCCCCATATGTAGCTAAATATAAGATGGAAAAAATACTGTTAGCCTTTTGCCTTACTCAAGTTTTCAAAAAGCTAAAATTGGGAAGAGGTGCTGCTTGTATATGGACAAATATGTTCTATTTTTAGGTTTTTCTGTCTAATGCAACCATTCTAAATTTATTTGGATAGCACTTAAACTTTCTTCACTGTCAACCTTGAAGCCCAAAATAATCTATTAGGATAGTTAACTATATGCTGGGAGCTGAATTAGATATTGGAGGCTCAAAGAGAAAATTTACAGTTTAATTATCCTTCTTTTTCCAACTCATCAATAAACCTCATTGTCTGCTCTCACTGAGTCGAGTATACATCACATGCAGCAACACATGTGTTTTTGGAAAGCAGATAGGATTCTTGTCATCCATAGATTCTGATGTAGTAAAAAGCTGGGGCTTTGGAGTCTCAATGGAGACTGCCTTCATATAGAGGAACCTTGGAAAACCAAATTCTCCAAATTAGAGTCTCCAGACTCTCTGTTATTAGCCGCGTTGAGTGTAGAACCACACGTAGAAAGAAAAAGTAACCCCTTGCTATTCTCTTCACCCATGATAATCTAGCATTCAGTCAAGTTGTCTATATACTATGGATACAGATGTCTGTCTCTGTCTCTGTCTCTCTGTGTCTCTATGTCTCTGTATCTCTCCTTTCTCTTTGTCTTTCTCTCTCTTCCTCTCTTCCTCTCTTTCTCTTTTTCTCTATCCATATATATATATGTAAATATATATATATATTATATATATATATATATGTGTGTGTGTGTGTGTGTGTGTGTGTGTGTGTGTGTGTGTGTGTGTGTGTATGTATACCCTCACCATGGTTGCAATGTGAAACCAACTAAGCAAAATACCTCTCATTCCCTATTTATCTTCATACTACTCAGACAATCAAAGGCTTTGCTTTGGCAAGTCTGATGAAGATGACAGAAGAAGGGAACGGGGAGGAAAGAGTAAATCTATCACATCTCCCTTGCTTTCACTTATGATTATAAATTTGATAGTTTACCATTGCAACCTTGAATTGTAGAATTGCTCAAGATCTAAGGCTTTGTCCTAAATCCCCTTCTCTCCCTATATTTTTTAATTTTTCTTTTCTTTTTTTTAAATTACATGTAGAAACAATAATTGACAATTAATCCAACATTTTAAGATTCAGATTTTCTCCCTCCCTCTTCCTTCTCCTGAGTTAACTAGTCTAATAAAAATTATACCAATTCTTTCATGAAGTACATATTTCCATATTTCTTATGCCTTGACAGAAAACACATATCATATATACAATAAAAACTCATGGAGGAAATAAAGTGAAAGATGATATGTTTTGATCCATAGACTTGATCCCTACATTTTATTTTGATAATCTCATTAGCTTTTATGAGTTTAGTTATCTTTTCAACACAAGGACTCAAAAAGAGGTGATAGAGATAGATATAGCTATACCTTTTGCCTCAACTGTTAGGATGTAAGTTCCCTTAGAGTGGTGATTATTTTATTCCTCATATTTGTACCATGAGCACTGGTCCCTGACACATGCTTAATAAATAATGGCTGATTTACTTCTCAGGTTATCTATTCTAAGTTCCTCCCTCACTCCTATGCCGCTGCACCCCTACTCCTCATGGGCAGATTCCAACATGAGACACTTAATCACTAATGCAAGGCCCTGTAGGTAAATTTTGAGTTAAGTAGGCATTTGAGAGCTAGCCTAGGCAACTTTATCTTTGGGAAAACAGGTACAGGACTTCTAAACTAGGAAAAGAATCAAATAGTTTAACAGCGTTGTACACATTTCTCCAAACTTACTAAAGGAATCAAGGGAAAGTGTCATAGTTTAAATATTCCCTTTTATCTTGGGAACTAAACACCATGTATAACATAGCTTTTGTGGGAAAACGTGTTCTGAGATTCAAGCAACAGCCTCACAAATGCACTTTTGGAAGGGAGCCCATTCATAAATGGAAGGTTGTCCATACAGGGGAACCTTTCAAAACCCTTTGGCTAAAAGCAACAGCATTCTGATCTGACCTACATAGAAAAGAAATGAGAAAATATTTATAGTATTTTATTGTACTTGGACTAGAATGATTAAAAATGGAATTTTCTCTCCAATGTTGCTTTTCAAGGAATTCCATTTTAACCAAAGACAGCTAGTTTTATTATTAATGATTTCTATTGATAGCTTTTGCTTTCATATGACCCAAATTTTCCCAAATCCTTTCTCCCTCTGCCTTCTAGAGTCATTTCATATAACAAATATTTATTTTTCTGAAACAAAAGTGAGAGGAAAAAGTCAGCCAAAAAGATCAGTACATTAATAAAACGTATGAAAATACGCACAATGCTCCATACGCATTGGACTCCACATTTGCAAAGGCGTGGAGGATGCAGTGAGTAGGTGGTAGATTTCTTCTCATGTCTGCATGAATTGTTTCCAGTTTTTTTCCTATGAGGTATATGGGATGCTGCCTGCTTATTCTTTGTCATTTTTAACATTCTTTTTTGAGTATTTTGGGGTTCTAAATTCTATTTACTTTGCTAGAGTCACTGTGTGAATTAAGGTAGATAATTTCAAAAGAATTTCTTTCAGCTTTGTAAAAAAGTGGAAGATCCTTATAAAACTTTCTTAGATGAGAATTTTATAAAGTTACTTTCAAATATATTTTAGCTTAGGAACAATAAAAACCCAGATTCAAAATAAAATTTTCTTAGGAAAATCATAACTAAAAAGTCAGCCTTCCAGATGTGAAGTGGTAGTCAATAACTAATAGGCTCCAACCAAAGAAAGGGTCTTACTAATGGATGAGGACATAATATTTATCTTTAGGGCTTATTGTTTAATAATTGGGACCATTTCTTAGTACTTTAAAAGATCAAATGTTCTTTTGAAATCCTGTTCCCTTAAGTCTATTCAGTAGCTGAGAAAAGAACAAATTTATGAAGCTTTTTTTCTCCAGTATTCTTGGATTTCCTCAAATCAGTAGAGAATTGTTTGTATCTTTAAAAAGAAAAATTATGAACTTCACAATCAGCCCCTGAGATCATTTCCATCTACAAAATACAATAAAAAAGATTTTATATGAAACCAGGAATCTCTATCATTTACTCCTTGGTTTTTCTTTTAAATATTAATGATGCCTTTATTTTATTTTGAAGATATATTCAGACCTAACTCTCACTTCCTTAAGCCTCCTTCTAATGAAGAAAAACAGATAAATTAAAATCAACCAAAACAGAGAAAATGCCTCACCATATGCTATATCTTTTACTTATACTCCTCTACTTTTCCACAAAAAAAAGGGAGATGTATTTTACCACCTCCTCTGAAGCCAATATTGATCATTCTTATTTATTATAATTTTTTTTAATTTACTTTATTGTGATTATTATACGTTTCATTTCCCTGATTCACCTTACTTCAGGTTCAGTCAGTTTCAAATTCTTTCCATGTTTCTCTGGATTCATCATTGTTCTTTAGATATTCTCCAAGCAATGAGTATGGGTTGTTTCCAGTTCTTTGCTCTGAGGTGCATTTTTATTATCACTCTGAGGGATTGGTTACTTAATGGAAATCACACCCAATAATACTAGCTTGGTTTTCCCTTCCTCTGTTACTCTGGAACCAGAGTTCTTGTTTGGTTATGAAGAGGAAACAAGCAGGTATTGCTCTAATATTCTGTTTTCCTCACCTCAGTCAGATTAGAGGCAATAGTGCTGAGAAGTGGAGAGGTGGGGTAGAACAAGTTTAACTCTTCCTTGTTGTGACTTAGCAATTTATTGAAAGTTTTCATTAGAATAACATGGCTTAATTTAAAAAAACAACTTTATAATAAATTTCAAATGTTATTTTCAAACTTTCCTATTTGTCTTTTTTCATCTTTTGAATATCTTTTTCTTTTCTTCTTTGTATTTAAAAAATAAATTACCCTCTTTTCTTTTATTATTATTAAAGATAATAATAATAATAATAATAATAATAATAATAATAATAATTAGAGCTCCTCTCTGCCCACCCCTCAAATAATGAAAAATAATCAACATTTTGCCAGCCCTCATTAGGTATACTCCATCACTTGCCAATAATCCACCAATTTTAATTTTAATATGGAATCCAGAAAGTCAAATTCTATTCTCAGAATGTTCTTTTTGCAGGAAGAATTGGAAACTGAGGACTATTCAATTGGGGAATGACTGAACAAGTTGTGGGATGAAGTTGAAATGGAATAGTATTGCTTCATAAAAAATGACAAACCTGGAGAGACTCATATGAAGAGTTGTAGAATGCAGTGATTAGAACCAGGAGCCCACTATGACAGAAATATTGTACAATGATCAACATGAAGACTAAACTATCAGAAAAAAAAAAGATTCCAAGATTACCCAAAGAGACTCAAAGTTAAAAAAAAAAAAGCTATCCATGGCAGATCAAAGCATGCCTTCCTCCATGAGTTTTTTTTTCCTTATTGTATGTGTATCAACTGTTTCCTGTCACATCATGGGGAATATAGAAATAAATATCGAATAAAAACACTGGCATAACTATTTATCATTTTTCAGAGGGAGGGAGGGAGGTAGAGAATCTGAATCACTAAATGTCAGGAAACAATTGACAAAAAATGTTTCTATGTGTAATTGAAAAAATAATGTTAAAAAACTCCCTTTTTCTTATAAATAGCCACTCTATTATCTAATAAGATTATCCTACTTTAAAATGGCAAGATACCTGAAGGGTCAATTAATTCCCACTTCTAATTTCATACTTATGAAAGTTGAAGCTCAGGTCACAGCTATTAAATGGCAAAACCAGAACTCATTTCCAGAATAACTGCTCATTTGATTATTTTTGAGATGATTTTATCAAGATATCATATTACCTAAGGTCATTCAACATTTTAAGTAAGAGATTGAATATATTTCAGCATCATATATATATATGTATATATATATATATGTGTGTGTGTGTGTGTGTGTGTGTGTGTTTGTGTGTGTATACACAAAGTTATCCAAACATATATATGAATATAGGAATGAGTATATGCCTTGCTGATTGCTAATTAATGAATGATTAGGTTGTAATTATTGCATCTAGCCTCTCTGCATCCTAGAAAATGGTTCAATACTTCATTACAGAATATTTTGGGATATTTTGATTTCTTTCTCTGAGGCAAGATTGCTAGGTAGAAGCTAGTATGGATTCCCTCCAGGGCGATTGTAGCTAAGAACATGGGAAATTAAGCTGAAGATTGAAGAAATCAAGTAGCCTCTGTCCTAAGATTCAGCTGTTTTCCCAACTTCAATATTTTTGATGTGAATTGAATGTCTTCCTGTGCCCTGATTCAATAGGTTACTTTGCAGTTGTATATCGGCTATATTTTCCCAAGATAAAGTAGGCTCATAGAACAGAGGGCTTCTTAACTAGGTAGCATTTACAAACTAAAGAAACAATATACCCTGATAAGGTATTTCATAGATTTGAGCTTTCAAGCTGGATACTAAATAACCTCTGAAATTCAATGAAATTTCTAGGCAAGAACATAATGATTCCAAGGAACCATTACTTTTGAAGTCATTTGTTTCTTTTTTCTCTTCCCACAATGAATTCCACATAATTTCACTTTAAAAGGTGAAAGGGATAATTTTCTAGGGAAAAAAAATCACATTTTTCTCCTTGATTTATCATTTAATAAATTCACCAGAATGTCTATGAAAGGAGCAAAATTGAGCCTCCGATGTATAGATAAACTGCCCTATATGAATGCCAGCCCTATAAATCATCCATTATCTGAATTTACAGCAATGAATAGAAGCTACAGAGACCCACATGGGAGATGTTTCCCCAGGCCCATATTCCTTCTTCAGATAAATCCTTTGGGTAATCTTTTTGGCTCATAGTGGCAATCCAGTACATCCTATACCACAGGGTCATGGGATTTTAACTTGAATGGCCCTTAGAGATCATTTCCACAAACCCTTTCTCTCTCTACCTACTGGATAGTTAAGAAAGATTTAATCCCAAGAGAAGGGAAAGAAAACAAGCAGTTATATAGGTCCTACTATGTGCCAGGCATGGGGCTAAATACTTTTTATGGCTATTATTTCAGTTATTATTCACATCAACCCTGTAAGGTAGGTACTATTATTATTTCCATTTTATAGTTCAGGAAAGTGGCAGAGGGTAAATGACTATTCCAGGGTAACAGAGCTAGTAAGTGTCTGAGGATGAATTTGAACTCAAGGTTGTCTGACTATAAACTGAGTACTCTATCCATTGTGATACCAGCTAATACTACAAGAGGTAACTCCCTTGTGAGAGGTTATTTGGTAGAAATAAAAGGGAAACAAAAGGTAAGGGGCATCTATGTGGTATAGAGGATAGAGTCATTGCCTAGGAGTCAGGAGAACCTGAGTTCAAATCTGGCCTTAGATACTTACTAGTTGTATGATGCTGGGGATATCACTTTACCTTGTTTGCCTCACTTTTCTCATATATTAAATAAGCTGGAGAAACAAAGGCAAACAATACCATTATTTTTGAAAAGAAAACATCAAATGGGATACTGAATATTTGGACATGACTAAAAATGAACAATAACAACAGCATCAAGTAGTAAGTAGCAGACCTGAGATTTGAACATCACTTTTGGGTTCCTCTATTTCTTTTCTAGTCTCTCTCATCTCCAATCCATCCCCCATATATGTACACAAAATATTCATTTAAAGTACTGCTCATGGACTTCTGGGGAAACATGGTGGCAGCCTAGATACAGGACTCTTCCTCTCCTTACCACCTACCAATACAGACTAACTCAAAAAGCCAAAAACAAAAAAAAAAACAAACAAATTCATATGAATGAAGGGACTCCATAGTAGGGCACAGAATTGAGGGTACGTGGGATTTGGTCATTTCCACACCATAAGGGCATGAAAAACTTCCACCAAAATGTGAGCAGATCCACCCTCCCCCACCCCACCTATGGAGCCAGAGCCAGAGTCAGAGCCAGTGTATGCTAGAATCAGTGAGTGAGTGAGGAGCACCTCTGGAATGATTGAGGGGCACCTCTGTGTCCTTGGCAGCTGATTGAGCCCACTGAGGACCTACCCCTAAGAGAAGCTAGACCTGGGGTTCCAGCAGGCTGAGGAGCTCAGACCCTGGGGGCCGGTGAGGAGATAGCACAGAGAGGGGCAGCAAATAGCAGAAGCTGTAGAGACTTGAGAGTTGGCCTCAGCCAAAATCCTTGCTCCTTAACTCTATACACAGAGAGTCTGTCCATCTGACTCAGCTTTCTGACTGGAAAAGGAAGGAAAAACCACCACAATGATGGCAAACAGTGCCCAGGAAAAAACAACTTCCCAACATCAAGAAAAACAAGAAGAAGGGGTATACTCTGGATAATTTTTATGGAGGAGGAACCCAGGCTACAAAGGAAATAGAAGAAGAAATACAAATAAATGCACCAAAACATTCCAAAAATGGAAATTGTCCACCAACTATTGAAGAATTTAAATTGGAGCTCATCAAAAAGATGGAAGCCTTCTGGCAAGAAAAGTGGAAAATAGTTCAAAAAGAAAATATCTGTTTAAAGGACAAGAACTCCCAATTGGAGAAATAGCTGGAAGCTGCAAAAAGAAGGGTAGGCCAAACTTAAAAGGAAAACCAGTCCTTAAAGACCAGAGTTAGGATCTTGTAAAACAGCAAGAATTAATAAAGCAAAGTCAAAAGACTGACAAAATAGAAGAAAACATAAAATATCTCACTGAAAAGATGACAGATAAGGAAAACAGAGCACAAAGAAACAATTTGAGAATCATTGGTCTACCTGAAAACCAAGAAATAAACAGAAATATTGATATCATACTACAAGAAATTATCCAAGAAAACTGCCATGATGTTCTTGAACAAGGGAGAAAAATAGACATTGAAAGAGTTCATAGAACCCCCTCTACACTAAATCCTCAAAAGACAACTCACAGGAATGTAATTGCCAAATTCAAGAGCTTCTAAGCTAAGGAGAAAATTTTACAAGAAGCTAAAAAGAGACAATTCAGATATCAAGGAGCACCGATCAGGATTACACAATATCTGGCAGCTTCTACACTAAAGGACTGTAAGGTTTGGAATATGATATTCAGAAAGGCAAGAGAATTGGGTCTTCAAGGAAGTATCACATATCCATGAAAATTGACTATACACTTCCAGGAGAAATTATGGGCATTCAATAAAATAGAAGATTCCCAAGTATTTGTAAAGAAAAGACCAGAAGGAAGTGGAAAGTTTGATATCCAAACACAAAGATCAAGAGAAACATGAAAAGGCAAATAAAAAAGAGAGGGAAAGGGGGGAAACTGTTTTTTTTATTCAAACTTTCTTCTTTAAGGACTTCAATAAGATCAAATTATTTATATTAATATGTGGGGAAAATGTCATTTGTAACTCTCAAAAATTATATTCACTATTATAGTAATTAGAAGAATCATTCACAGGAAGACATTGGGGTAATAAGTGCTATAAGATGATATGCAAAAAAAAAAAGAAAAAGGGAGAGGGGGAATTGAAGATGGTGCCAAGAAATACTTGAAGAAATAAAATAAAGAGGATAATCTTTATCACACAGATACACATGGGAAGGGGAGGGGAAGAATACTCTTATAAGAAGCAGAGGAAGAGAGTACTAATAGGTCATACTTAAACCTTATTCTTAGTGAAATGAATTCTTAGAGGGAAAAGCATCTAGATCCACTGGGGTATTTAATTCTCTCTTACCCCACAGGGAAAGTGAAAAGGGAAAACTAAGGGGGTAGAGCAGGGCAGGAGTACAAAAGGGGAGGGAAAGAGGGTGGAGGGAACTTAACAGACCCTAAAAAATGAGAAGGGAACAAAAAGGGAGGGTGCAGAAAGGAAAGCATATTAAGGATGGTGATAAGGGGAACTGATTAAAAGCAAACCACTGGTTTAAAAGGATATAGCAAAAGAAGAAAGGACAGAGCTAGGAGAGGATATCAAAATGCTGGGGAATACACAAGTGGCAAACATAACCTTAAACTTGAATTGGATGAACTCAGCCATAAAACAAAAACAAATAGGAGAGTGGATTAGAAATCAAAATCCTACCATATGTTGTCTACAAGAAACACACTTAAGGTGGGTAGACACTCACAAGGTTAGAATTAAAGGTTGGACCAAAAACTATCGGGCAGGAGTTGCAATCATGATATCTGACCAAGACAAAGTAAAAAAAATTCTTATTAAAAGGAATAGGCAAGGTAACTACCTACTGGATAGTTAAGGAAGAGTCTGATAAAAGGCAATATGGAAAATGAAAAAAATATCAGTAATCAACATGTATGCACCAAATGGTATAACATCCAAATTTCTAAAGGAGAAACTAGTGGAGTTGAAGGAGGAAATAGATAGGAAAACTATACTATTGGGAGACCTGAACTTACCACTATCAAATTTAGATAAATCAAATCAAAAAATGAATAAGAAATAGGTAAGAGATGAATGAAATCTTAGAAAAATTAGAATTAATAGATATATGGAGAAAAATAAATAGGGATAAAAAAGGAATACACCTTATTTTTAACAGTACATGGCACATTCACAAATATTGACCATGTACTAGGGCAAAAAAAAGGGAAACAAATACAGAAAAGCAGAAATAATAAATGCAACCTTTTCAGATCATAATTCAATAAAAAGAATAATGAGTAAGTGTACATGGAGTGCCAAATCAAAAATTAATTGGAAAATAAATAATATGATTCTCCAAAATTGGTTAATTAGAGAACAAATCATAGAAACAATTAACAATTTCATTAATGAAAATGACGATGATGAGACATCCTTTCAAAATCCATGGGATGCAGCCAAAGGAGTACTCAGGGAAATTTATATCCTTGAGTTCATATATTAACAAATTAAGGAGGGTAGAGGTCAATGAATTGGACTTGCAAATCAAAAATCTTAAAAGTGAACAAATTAAAAATCCCCAGATGAAAACTAAATTAGAGATCCTAAAAATTAAGGGAGAAATTAATAAAATCAAAATTGAAAGAACTATTGAATTTATAAATAAGACTAGAAGCAGGTATTTTGAAAAAACAAACAAAATAGACAAAGTAATGGACAATCTAATAAAAAAAAGGAAAGAAGAAAACCAAAATAATAGTATCATAGATGAGAAAGGAGACCTCACCTCCAAAGAAGAGGAAATTAAGGCAATCATTAAAAATTATTTTGTCCAATTATATGGCAACAAATATAGAAATTTAGGTTATATGAGTGAACATTTACAGAAATATAAATTGCCTAGATTAATAGAAGAAGAAATAGAGTTCTTAAATAATCCCATATCAGAAAAAGAAATTGAACAAGCCATCAAAGAACTCCCTAAGAAAAAAACCCAGGGCCTGAGGGATTCACAAGTGAATTCTATCAAACATTCAAAGAACAACTAATCCCAATATTATACAAACTATTTGAGATAATAAGAAAAGAGGGAGTTCTACCAAATTCTTTTTATGACACAAATATGGTACTGATTCCAAAGCCAGGCTAGTCAAAAACAGAGAAAGAAAACTATAGACCAATTTCCTTAATGAACATAGATATAAAAATCTTAAATAGAATACTAGCAAAAAGATTCCAGCAAGTGATCATGAGGGTTATTCATTATGATCAGGTGGGATTTATACCAGGAATGCAAGGATGGTTAAATATTAGGAAAATCATCCACATAATTGACCATATCAACAAGTAAACCAACAAAAATCACATGATTATCTCAATAGATGAAGAAAAAGCCTTTGACAAAATACAATACTCATTCCTAATGAAAAACACTAGAAAGTATAGGAATAGAAGGTCCTTTCCTAAAAATAATAAATAGTATTCATCTAAAACCATCAGCAAACGTCATCTGCAATGGGGATAAATGATGCATTCCCAATAAGATCAGGAGTGAAATAAAGATGCCCATTATTACCTCTATTACTTAACATTATACTAGAAACACTAGCAGTTGCAATTAGAGAAGAAAAAGAAATTGAAGGTATTAAAATTGGCAATGAGGAGACCAAGCTATCACTCTTTGAGGATGATATGTTGGTTTACTTAAAGAATCCTAGGGAATCAACTAAAAAGCTAGTGCAAATAATCAACAACTTTAGCAAAGTTTCAGGATACAAAATAAACCCACATAAGTCATCAGCATTTCTATATATCTCCAACACATCTCAGCCGCAAGAATAAGAAAGAGAAATTCCATTTAAAAATCATCCCAGACAATATAAAATACTTAGGAATCTATCTGTTGAGACAAACACAGGAACTATACGAACACAACTACAAAACACTTCCCACACAATTAAATAAAATGAGATCTAAACAATTGGAAAAACATTAACTGCTCATGGGTAGGATGAGCTAACATAATAAAAATTATCATCCTTCCCAAACTTATCTATCCATTTAGTGCCATACCCATTGAATTACCAAAAAAGTTTTTACTGAATTAGAAAAAACAGAACAAAGTTAATTTGGAAGAACAAAAGATCAAAGAAATCTAGGCAATAATGGAAAAAATGCTAAGGAAGGAGGCCTTGCAGTCCCAGATCTCAAACTATACTATAAAGTAATGGTCATCAAAACAATATGGTACTGGCTAAGAGACATAAAGGAAGATCAGTGGAATACACTTGGGGTAAGTGACCTCATCTAAAGAGTCTATGATAAGCCCAAAGATCTCAGCTTTGGGGACTAAAATCCACTATTTGATAAAAACTGCTGGGAAAATTGGAAGACAGTATGGATGAGATTAGGTTTAGATCAACATCTCATACCCTACATGAAGATAAACTCAGAATGGGTGAATGACCTGAATATAAAGAAGGAAACTATAAGTAAATTAGGTGAACACAGAATAGTATACATATCAGATCATTGAGAAAGAAAAGATTTTAAAATCAAGCAAAGGTTAGAAAAAAATCACAAAATATAAAATAAATAGTTTTGATTACATCAAATTAAAAAGTTTTTGTACAATCAAAACCAATGCAACCAAAACTAGAAGGGAAGTAACAAATTGGGAAGCAATCTTCATAACAAAAACCTCTGACAAAGTTCTAATTACTCAAATTTATAAAAGGCTAAATCAATTGTACAAAAATCAAGCCTTTCTCCAGTTGATTAATGGGCAAGGGACATGAATAGGCAATTTTCAGTTAAAGAAATAAAAAGTATTAATAAGCACATGAAAAAATATTCTAAATCTCTTATAATCAGAGAGATGCAAATCAAAACAACTCTGAGGTATCACCTCACACCTAGCAGATTGGCTAACATAATAGCAATAGAAAATAATGAATGCTGGATGGGATGTGGCAAAGTAGGGACATTAATGCATTGCTAGTAGAGTTGTGAATTGATCTTCTGGAGGGCAATTTGGAACTATGCCCAAAGGGCACTAAAAGACTGTCTGACCTTTGATCTAGCCATAGCACTGCTGGTTTTGTACCCCAAAGAGATAATAAAGAAAAATACATGTGCAGGAATATTCATAGCTATGCTCTTTGTGGTGGCCAAAAATTGGAAAGTGAGGGGATGCCCTTCAATTGGGGAATGGCTGAACAAATTGTGATATATGTTGATGATGGAATACTATTGTGCTCAAAGGAATGATGAACTGGAGGAATTCCATGTGAACTGAAACGACCTCCAGGAACTGATACAGAGTGAGAGGAGCAGAACCAGGAGAACAATGTACACAGAGACTGACACACTGTAGTATAATTGAATGTAATGAACTTCTCCATTAGTGACAATGCAGTGATCCTGTACAACCCAGAGGGATCTATGAAAAATAACACTATCCACATTCAGAGGAAAAACTGTGGGTGTAGAAACACCGAAGAAAAAACAATTGCTTGACTACATGGGTCGAGGGGGATATGGTTGGGGATGTAGACTCTAAATGAGCATCCTAGTGCAAACATCAACAACATGGAAATAGATTCTGATCAAGGACACATGTAATAACCAGTGGAATTGTGTGTTGGCTTAGGGAAAGGTGGGGGTAGGGGAGGGAAGGATAGAATATGATTCTTGTAACCAAGGAATAATGTTCTAAATTGACTAAATAAAATTTTAATAACTTAAAAAATAAAGTATTACTCATGACTATGTCATTTCCTAACTCATGAATCTTCAATAACTCTCTAGCGCCTCTTGATAAAATAGAATTTTTTTGTTTCAGATTGCCTTTTGAGACTTTTCATACACTCTCAGGAAAAATAAACTAGTTTATTTCACATTCCTTGAATTCAGCATCCCATCTTTTACCTTTGTGTCCACAGACAGGCTACTGCATATGCCTGGAATATAATCTGTTATCACCTAAATCTCTCTGAATCCCTGGCTTCCTTAGAGGTTCATTTCTACATTATCCTACAGGAAACTTTCTTATTATTATTAATGTAATTTATCTAGAGTTAAAGAAAGGGAAGAAAATTATAGAAGGGAAGAAAAAAAGGAAAGAAAGAATGAGAAAGGATGGAAAAGATTTCCCAAGTTATCATACTTTTATCATGTGAAACAAACAAAAAACCTTGCTTATATATGTCTGCTTCAATGTGTTCTCCCCCATTATACTATGAGCTCCATGAGAATGGACTGTTTTTTGTTTCTTTTGTTTGTTTATTGCTTTTCTTGGTATTCCCAGCTGTTAGCATGGTGCTTGAACATAGAGTAGACAATTAATAAATACTTGTTGATTGACTGACAGAAGCCACTTGATTAGCCCTAGTGTCATGATTTAATTCTGCCTCTCACATTTAATAGCTCAGTGGCCCAGATCAAGCCAGATCTTCTCTGAGTCTGTTTGCTCATCTATAAAAATGGAAGAAAGTTCTACCTCCCAGGATTATTGAGAAATTCAAATGAGATTTTTTTTTCAATTTGGACTAATGATTTCATTTGTATAATAGCTCCTGGAGAGGAAAACTCCTCTACCAACTCAGGCTGTCACTTTCTCCATAAATGAGAGTCTGAGATAGCTGCCCTAATCTAGAGAATTTGTAAATCTATTATAGGGAACTCTGAATTCTCTTTCCCGTAGAAATACTATTTTTGATGGCTAGGTTTTGATGACCCTCCATACAACCCATTTATTCTGGGATTTATCTGATTTTTTAGCCTTTTTTGGTTCATAGACAAATATGAGAGTGCTGTGATGAATTTCTGAAGACAACATTAAAACCAATGAGTTTTGTGATTTTTCACAGTGCCTAAGTATAGCTTGAGAGACTGTGACATTGTCAAGCTCTTGGAAGCACTTCTGAGTTGTGGGCTCCTCTGACTACCTTCTTTAATTGAATTTCTACTAGAAACACTTGTTATCTTTAGGTTTTCTCTGTTTCTTTCATTACTGTCATACTAAAAAATATCACAGGTTTATGTCTTGGCCATCTGGTCACAGAGGTAGGTATACAACCCTTTGCACTTTTGTTTTGTCCTTGTATTCTTGGTCTTCAGTGGAGGAACTGAAAGGCATGAGTTCTGAAGTCTATTTCAGGTGTAAGATCCACCATTTCAAAAGAGTTTTCCTGCCAATAATAATTTAGAATTGATCTGTGTGGAGTGGTATGCAGCAAGGAGGGAATATAACAAATATTTGGAAAGTTCTACAGTTCCCAAAAGGTTCTTAGTGGGCATCCCTGAACTCCTGGGAAGTTAAAGAACTCTTCTTATACTCTTCTATCTCTCATTGCTTCTACCCTTTCTTCTCTAACACCTGTGGCGAGGTGTCAGTTTGGGTGGTTGATCCTTAGACACCCCAAAGGCTTTGCATGTAAGAGTTGATTACATTTCAAAATTCATTTCAGAATTCAGAATACATTTCAGAAAATTCAGAAGATTTAAAGTTTCTTCTTTCCCAAATTTCAGGTATTTCTTCATAGGAACATATTGAGAATTCTGAAGGAAAGACAATGAGATTGACTAGAGCCTGGGGATCCTGTTTATGTCAAACATAGCAGGGATAAGAAGGAGGGGGTTCAGCTGGGCTTATCCCATCCCTCCTCCAGTCTATGTTTTCACATTGAAAACCACAAGCTAGAGTCCTGAAAATAAATGGGTAGCAGGGATGTGGGAAGACGGATAGTGAGGGGGAGGAACGAAGAGAGAAATTGGATTTAGTGGGATGGGCACCTATTTTATTGTGGAGACTAGAGTCAGTACCATAAAAGTAGAAATAAGTGTAGTGGAAAAGAGGAAGGAAATCTCCAGGACAGGACCTAGAAAGTAAGGGAATTTCAGGAGGGTTGAAGGCCAGTTCAGTATATGTTATCTCTGAGATAAATCAGTAGGGAAATGAATCAATGGATATTTGAACATTTTTTCTTCCTAAGAATTAGGAGCATTGGATTTTTTTAAAGAGCTAGAAGGGACTCTAATTAAAAGTTGTCTAATCCAAACTCATCATTTTGCAGTCAGTTTCCACCCCCTCCAAAATACCAAAATTTAAATGTAAGTGAATTAATCCAAAAATTAAAACCATAAACCACTTTAAAAAAAAAAAAAACCCTGGTCTCATTTTTTAAGAGTTGTAAAAATCGCAAAGTAAATTGGACAGACAATTAAAAATAAAAATTCAGGTTTAATTGGCCTAGCAATCATGAGCTAATTGAATGGTACAGTGTGGGCAGAGATGTCTAAAATACAATGTTGTTTCTTGGCTTAATTAGGATCTCAGATGTTGGTACACCCATAGTCATTTTTCCTACAACAATGTGAATTATACTTTTAATTTTAAGTAATCCATTTCCATGCATGATTCAATGCTGGTAAAGTTAATTAAAATACAGAAAAATAAAATATTAATATGTAAGCCTGATTGAGTTTAAAATTCAATATGTGGTTTAAAAAGTTTTTTTTTCACTCTTACTCTGACATGTCTAAATATTGATGTCCATAAAAATCAATAATCCATGTCTGGACTGTTTTTCTATGCCATCTTTCTCTTTAATTTTAGCTTTGCTAATGAAGGCTGTTTTATGTGACTTGGATTCATTCATTTAAGGTCTCAAAATATTTATCAGGTTGGATGTTAATATCTCATGTCTTTGTGTGTGTGTCTTTGTGTATGTGTGAGTAGTAGGGTGAGTAATTTGTAGAAGCAGTTGACTATACAATAATAGCAAAACCATCCTGAGAGTTTTTATCATGACATCACAAAAAGATAATAAATTAATTTTCCACCTGAACATTAGTCAACTGAACATTAAATAAAAAAGAATAATAGCATGATGTCAACTGATTGCATCTGAATTTCAGCAAAAAATACTGAGATGTATAAAAACAACAACAATGGTATTTATGTTAATATGGGGCTTCAGGACATTCAAATTCTTGATCATCACCATCTCTTTTGACCCTTACAAGAACCATATGAGAGAAGTTCTGTTTATTTGTTAGTCCCATTTTATGGATGAAATATCTGAGGCTAAAAACCTTGCTCAGGGCCACTGGCATGATTTGAATACAAATGTTTCTTCTAGCTTCAAGTCCTGGAATCTGTCTCCTGTGCCCTTATGATTAGGATCTCTCTGCCTTCAATCAGACATGGGCAATTCTGAGACAGCTTCCAATGTTGGGCAAGCAGCCTCTGATTTGTCCTGTGACATTTTCAATCATGGCTCACATTAAGTGCTTTTGCTTTAAAGGGCCACTTAATCAAAGCTGTTTCTATTTCAGGGGTTCTGATTATCATTTAAATTAATTTATCAAGATTATTCATAACTGGCAATTGATGGATGATCATGAATCACCTGTATCATGTAGTTTTAAATACCTATATGGGATTATTTATCTACAATAGATGTTGCCTCAAAATATGAAATTATTTATCTTAAACTCAATTTCCCCTGGGCCAATCGACATGGAATAGATGCTTTAATTAAACCAGAGGTTAATGCAACTGAAGATTTTTCTCATTTCTTGTGCAAGTACAGAAAGTAAAGTTGGATGGGACAGGGGGACAACTTTAGAATGTCTAAATAAGTTATTGACATCTATAAGTACTTGTGAGCATTTATCTGGCCTCATATCTGTGACTGATACCAAAGAGCTAGCTTGGTTCCCTGTACCTTTGCCATTGGAGCCACTTTTAATATTTCTACTTATAAGTTCAGTCACATTGAAAAGCATAACTTTAGGATAAGTCATTTCCCTACTCTCTGACTCAGTTGCTCATTTACATATTTGAGAGAATTGAATTAGATAGCTTTTAGCATCCTTTCCAGAAAGAAGTGTCTGATCCTATAAATCCAGATGGAAGGTAAGAGCTTAAAATAAAGACCAAATCATGGAATTTTAGCAATGGAACAGATCTCAATCCATCTAATCTTATTCTGAACTAAACAAGAATTCTTTTCTCAACATGCCTAATAAGTAGTCAGTGGTCTTTTCTTTGAAGACTTCCAGTGAAGAGACTCTTGAGATGAACCATTTATATTACTTTTTAAGAGTGTTATTTTTCCCTTTGATCAATCTTAAGCTGATCTCTTTGCAATTACTACCTATTTTTCTGAGGTTGGACCTCTGTAGATAAGCAGAGCAATTGTAACACCCCATTACATCTGGCCATCTGTCAAATAGCTAAAAATATCTCTTCTCTTAGATTTCTTTTTCTCTTGGTAAAATATCTTGAGTTCCTTCAACTCATCCTTATATCATGAACTCTTTTCTTCAATATTTGGAATGACTTTGTATACTGTAGAACTTATGGATGCCCTTCCAAAAACATGGTGCCCAGAATTAAATATAATATTCCAGGCACAAAAAAGGTAAAATGGACCATTTTAACGAAGACTAAGTTTACATGAGCTTTTTTGATAGCTATCCTATTATTAACTAATGCTGAGCTTGGGTCCCCATAAGTCCTTCAGAGTTTTTTTGGATCAAATGTAGATAAGTCATATGACCCCCATCTTGTGAATGTGAAGCTGGCTTTTTTAACATAAGTATCATTTCTTCTTATTAATTCTGGTTAGATTCTTTTGAGGTCAGGATCTTTGCTATCATGCCCTTTTTCCTACCAAGTAGTAAGTGCATAGTCAGTGTTAGTTGATTAATTATTTGTTTAAATTTCTTTTTATTAAATTCAGCCAAATTATATCACCTGTCAATATCATGCTAAATCCTTGTCTATCACTATTATGTATTAGCTATTCCCTTCCATCCCTCAGTTTTGTGTGATAAGATAATGGAACTTATTTTGCCCTCTGAAACTAAGTCACAAATTTACCTGCAAATTCTACTTACTGACTCTGGATCATTTCCCTCCATGTCTGAGTCTCTCATCTGTTGGCACATTGGATAAAGTACAGGATTTGGAGTCAGGAAAAATCTGAGTTCAAATCCTATCACATTTTTGGATAAAGTGCAGGATTTGGAGTCAGGAAAAATCTGAGTTCAAATCCTGTCACATTTTTGGATAAAGTGCAGGATTTGGAGTCAGGAAAAATCTGAGTTCAAATCCTATCACATTTTTGGATAAAGTGCAGGATTTGGAGTCAGGAAAAATCTGAGTTCAAATCCTATCACATTTTTGGATAAAGTGCAGGATTTGGAGTCAGGAAAATCTGAGTTTAAATCCTGTCACATTTTTCCTTATCTCTAAAGTGAGGATAATAATTATCCCTACAGTTCAAAATTGGGAGGGTATGAGTTAATATATGTAGACTGCTTTGCAAATCTTAAAGCTCTATATAAATGCTAGCTGTTAGGATATAATTTTAGCTATTAGTATACTTGTTTTGTAAATGTTTCAGGCAGAATTTGTAATAATAATAAAAAAAAACCTCTCTTTCCACCCCTTGATTAATTATTCCTATCTACAAAACCCTCCTTTGAAAGAAATGTCTGCCTTTTTCTATGTTTATATTCCTACTAATAGCAAGAATTTCAATTATGGGAAATAGAAATGACAAATAATAGCTAAATGAGAAATACTTACTCATTAATATTTCCACACCATCATTTCTGCCAATAATAAACTCCCATTAATACTTATTTGCAGCTTCTGTTTTGCTGATTCTCATTATTTTCCATGATACTTAAATTGGGCCAGCCTCAAACAAATTCTGAAGTATGCAATGTAAGTCTTTGACATTCCCGGATGCGGCTCTTTGGTGTCTTTTCCACCCCAGAGGCTGCCAGTAGTTTTGTATTGCCAAAGACAAAATCTTTCAGTCCATTGAAAGCAATTATGAAGAGCCTACTATGTGCCAGGTAGTTTGCTAAGACAATCTCTGCCCTTGTGGAGCTTATGAAGCAGCCAGCATTGATAAGATGTATATCATTCCATGAAGAACTAGGGGGTTGGTATAGAGGAAAGATTAAGAAAGGTCTTATGACTATAAGGTCAAAGTTAAAGTAAGATTGGAAGGAAATGAGAGAACTGTTGGGAAAGAGTGCCTTTGTGGCATGAGAGGGACATGCAGTAGGATGGTTTAGAGACACAATTACCACTTTCCACTCCAAGGAAACCTTAAACTTCGACATTTCTATACCTGCAGCAGAACTTAGTCATGTGACTCAAAAGCCAATCTTTTGATTGTACCGCATTGAATATATGCCTCCATGAAAGCCATTACTTGCCTTTATGTCTTTGTTTTCTCCAAGATTAGAATAGTATTGGCAAAATAATAGGTGCTTTAAAAAATGATTGTTAAATAGAACTAGATTCTGCCAATATATTTAGGCATTCTCTTTCTCCTTAACATATAAGAGTCCGAATCTCCCATCTGTTCTAGACAAGATCTAGACTTATACTCCACGGATAAGCTGGAGATCATCTGACTAGCATTGATGAATGGTTCCGAGTAAATGCCATGTAAGGAATGTTTAGCATGGAGGAGACTTTAAAAGAACATGATAGCTGAATTCAAGGATTTGAAGAGCTATTCCATGGAAAGGGGATCAGCCTTTCTAGATGTATGTCTTTAGACAAGTCACTTGACCAGATCTCAGATTGTTCAGTGAGGGAGCTGGATTAAGGCTTCTTCAATATCCAAATGTATAAGTCTAGAATCCCATGTTCCACTGCAATTAAGTCATCTTCTGATTCTGTAAAGGAGAGAAAACTTAAACATTCTTCATATGGCATGTCACATGGACTAGTAAGAATTATGAGGGCTTTTCTAAGTCAGGAGAGACTGTAGAAATCATATCATTAAATAGCTTTCACTTTTTTTATGAGAGATCTGAAATGTAGAAATTGGAAGAGCTGTAAAGGTAGTAAGTGGCAGAGTGAGGCTTCATAACCAGGTTTTTTGATGCCCCATTTTATATTCTTAGCGTACCATGTTATTCTTCTTCCAATGTTCCAAACATCATCCTTTCCTACTTTAGAGTTTTCACTAAACCTAGAATTCTCTTTGTTGTCATATCTGGTTTGTCACCTCTTTCAGAAGTTTCCCCCTCTTGACAACAGAATGATGACCACTCTGTCTTTAATTGATCTTCTTTTCTAAGCTTTCAGAAAATTGCATTATAAATCTTAAACACTGATCATGTTCAAGGACTTTCCTTTTTGTAAGGCCTTTCTTGCTCCCCCATTCCAAATGCAAGCTCCTTTACTTATAGGTAACTTTTAACTTACTCTGGATACATTTTTAAATTTAATTATTTATGTACACTTTGTTGGGTTTTTTTTTCAATAAGTCACAGGCCTCTTAAGGGATTATTTTCCTCCTCTCTTATCTCTAACAAAGTGACTGGAACATAGTATGCACCCAATAAATAATTATTGGTTGAATGAATGAAGTATTTCATACCGTAATTATTTGTGTACTAATTTCTCTACTAGAATGAAAACTCTAGAGGGCAGGTTCATGTATTATTTCTTTTTTATCACCTTTAGCAGCCAGAACTATGCCATTGTCAGAGAAAGCACTAAAAAATGACCCGAGTTAAAATTGATAAGAAAAATTATGTGCAACCTTCATGACAGGTATCAGCAATGAATTCTTATAAAAACTCTCATGTAACTTGATTCAGTTTTCTCATCTACAAAATGAAACTCTCAGACGAGATGGTTTCCAAAGACCCTTTCAGCTAGAATACTCTTTGGTTCTATCACTCTTAAGCAAAAAAAAAACCAAAAACATGGAAATTTATTTTTATTGATTCAATATTCTCTTGAGAAATCATCTCATAGAGTTGGGTTTAAATGCTCTATATTAATTCCATACAAATACTACCTAAAAAGCTATTTGAGTAATGAAGTCATTTGAGACTTACATAAAATTCCACTCAAGAATGCATGTTTTACATACAGGCTTCACTTAATTAATGAAGTAAAATTATACTCTTTATGCACTGAATGGAAATATATCTCTGTTTGTCCTCTGTTTATGATATTTCTCAAATGTACTTTGTAGATGAGATTTCATTTGCTCAAGTTAATTAATTGACTGCTTCATCTTCATTCAGACCACTGGCTATCTTGCAGCTACACTGGAATCCATTCTGACTTTGAATTCGATGATCATTGGGCTTCCCCACTTCAGTATCCTTTAATACACTGACCCCTTGACCTTAATTATTCTATGGGTGGCCATCCTAGGCTCCCCTCCACTATCTGCTTTCTTTGCTCCTATAATTGAGGTGCAGAGTATATCTGGAGAAAGGCAGAGCATTGGAGACCTTGCCCATTTTTAGATTCATACTTTCCAATTCAAATTGGCCCTGATTATTGCTCAGCAGTACTTGTATCTATCCTGTTGACTCTTTGACTCCTTCTAGTGAAGCTGAGTCATATCTGACACCACACCCCAAACATCCTCCTCTCCCCATGACCTGAATGCCACATATGCCTTGAGCTAATAATCTCTCTTCCCATTTTACTAAAATCTCTTTTTTTTAGTGCCCCAAATATCTCTTCTCTTGAGACACAAGGAGAAAGTTCCCTACTTATATTTTGAGCCACCTTTTCATTTGAGTTCTGAATTCTATGCTTTTCTTTTATGAGGGAATTGACTCTTCTACTTGCCTAGTCAAAGAATGCTTTACTCTGCTGACAAGCCAATCTTGTGAAAATATGATTTTTACCACTTGCCTCCCTTCCAAGCGTAAGGAATTTTTCCATACTGCCTACAGAATGAAGTCTCAACTATTTAGTCGGGCACTCTTTGTCACCTGGCAACTAAATCACCCATCCTGCCTCTGTCCTCTACTAGAGATAGTCCAGTATTGACATCTCTTCTATTTCACCATACATACCCTGGCTTCTTTCTTTCTGTGCTGCCCCTGCCTACTGGCCATGCATACTCTTCCTCTCCATTACATGCTTAATTACATGCTTCGCCTGAGAGAAATGGGAGAAGGAGAAAAGTTGAGTATAAATATCCTTATTTATATGGGTTAGGGTTAGAGACTGGACTTGTGATCACAGGGAGAGGGCACTCCCAGGTGTAGAAACTCTCTCACCAATGCAGGTTGATACTCTTTCTGAAGCTGGTAGTCTCAGAGTTGCCTACAGTTTTGAGAGGATAAGCAATTTGTTCAGACTAATCTAGCTAATATGGGTCAGATGTAGAATCTGAACCCATGTTTCCCAGTCCTCAAGGTTAGCTTTTTAACCATTATTATATGGTGCTTCTCATACAGAACTGAAGCAGATTGACACGAAAGCCAAATCAATCTAATATCATGTAAACTATTTATCTAAAGCTATACTTTACACAAAGTCAGAATCTATTAAATTGCAAGTCAATGACAAGTCTATGAATAAAATTACATTTTAAAAATGCACTATAATCTTTTAGGGACAGCTAGATGTTATAATGGATAGAGCACTGGGTTGGGAATCAGGAAGACATCTTGAGTTAAAAATCTGGCTTCCTAGATATGCTCCCCTGGGTAAGCCATTTAATTTCATTTGCCTCTGTTTCCTTATCTATAAAAAGAGCTAGAAATGGAAATGAAAAACCATTCTAGTATCTTTGCCAAGAAAACCTCAAATGGAGTCACAAAGAATTGTAAACAGAAAGACTGATCAACAAAAACAATAATAGTCATTTGAGGGAGTTTTTACAAAGGAAGTAATTCTATGCTTATTCATCTCTTCAAATAACTTATTAACTTAAATCAATCAACAGTAGCAAAGTGAAATAAAAGAAAAAATATGCCCCCTAGTCTTCAAGCATAGAACGGACTGTAGGGAATGGTTTTAATTTGGTGGAGAAGACTTCAAATAGGAAAAATATTGGTTGAAAGAACAGATAGAATCATGGCTTTTTCTGAACTTAGAGTGTGTTCAGAGAATCAAAGACTCAGAATCTTAAAATCAGATAGAATGAAGGAAGACATCCACTTTAAAGCATAATGAATTCAGTTCAGATTACTGAAGTTCATTATAAGTCAAGAAACCTTCATTAAGTGAAAAGTATTAGGATTCATGTTCATTCAACATAAAGGCAAAAATAAGAAATATACCATGTTCTCAAGGAGCTAATGTTCTATGGAAATGAGGGGGATACAAAGTACAAATAGCTAAATGAACATATAATAAGGAAAAAGAGAGTACTAACAACTAAGGTTTTGAGGAATGGGCTAGTGTGGAAGTTGGCAATTAAGTTGGAATTCTGAAGGAAACCAGCAATTCTCAAAAGTTCTAGTAAGGAAGGAGTATATTCCAGATATTTGGTAGTTTTTTAATTGTTTTTATTTTTATTCATTTTTTATACATCTGTGGTCCATTAAGTGTTGGAGAAAACTAAAGATAAATTACTCCAGTACAAATTGCTTCTATTACCAGAAATGATAAAGCTCCCAGACTTATTATGATTTGATTAAATGTTAATATTTTTTTTTGTGATTAATGGAAATAGGATTGGGAAGATGGATTTCTTAGGTTCAGAGATATCTATGGACATTGAGGGAAAAAAATGAGGAAAACTCTTTCTTCTCAATATTTTAACCTATATGAAATTGCTTGTTTGATATTTGTTTAGGATTTGATTTTTTGTTGTTGTTTACTCTCCACAGGGTTACTGGAGGCAACTGATCTCATTTTCTCAGCTATTGTACAGTTATAAAGCAGAAAACCCAAATGAAAAATAATGCAGTTAGGCAACCTGAGATCTGACTGGCAGTGGATACATTGCTTTGGGATTATTATCAAGAGCATCCTGTTGTGGGGAGCAAACTCAGCTATTTACTTAATGATTTAAGGAGAATTTTATTTCTAACCTATCTTCTATCAGAAGAGAGAACACCAAGATTAGTCAGATGGCCAGTTTGGAGCCTGGGGATGCAGGTCATATGAATACACAGATAGGAAGCCATGCCAAAATAGACTTTGCCCTAGCAAGAACCAATAAAAGTTTAGCAGGAACAAATGATGGTGTCACCAAGTAATTTTGACTGTTGAGTCATGTCCTGTGCTATTGTTGACAAGATGGAAGTTAAGTCTTCTCTGAGAGAAATCCCCAGAGGGCAATCCTAGAAAATAAACCCTTATCCTTAACTTTTACATAAAAATGGGAGAGAAATGCTTCCATTATAAACCACCTAGGCACTATTTTTAGACAATTTTGACATGTAGGCCTGGTGAAAACCTAAATGAAAGAGAAGAAAACCATTGCAAAAGGGTATGCAAATGGAAGATGCCCAGATATAGGAGAAGCTGGCAGGTCTTTATATAAACAAGACGCAAATAGACAGGATGTCAGATCCTTTCCTCTGGATTCATTCCTCCATTTCTTTTTGCCAGATAAATTTCTTTTATTTTAATGGCAATTGTCAAATTGTCTTGTTTACTAGATATTTTTTTGTTTACTAGGTTTTTTTTACTAGATTTACTAGATGTTTACTAGATTATATTCTAACATAAAAAAAGGAGCAAAAAGATAATACACGAAGTCCATTTCTAAAGCATTCAATAAGAGAATCATGGCACTTAGGAGGAGAAAATGTATTTGCATGAGGATAAACTTAATATTTACTCAGTGGTAACCTCAGTTCTCCAAAACTGAAATACAGTTTTAAAAATATTTGCGGAAAAACAGTTAGAAAATACTCTAGAGGAGTCTAGTAAAATAATTAAAATGCTTAGCTCAGATCTACAATTTTCTTCTGCATCAAGGGAGTTTCAGCTTTAGAGACTGATGCTTCATTGTATCTCATTAAGGACTTCAGAATATTTATTAAAATTTGTTTGAGAAGATAAAATTCAAAAATCAGAGTTGGGTGGGAACTATATAAATCTAAAAAAAAATATTGAACTTTAATTTGACATGTCATTAAGTCATTAAATAGTTCCCTAAAATAATTATTTCTATTCCTTCTTTCTAAGTTTAATCTTTCTAAACAGGCTATAATGGATGTAAGTTGAAATGGTTTTGCTATATTTGCTATGTTCAACTTCAATGAAACAATAGATCTTTGATTTCAGTTCATGGGGTTGGGAGGAAAGTGAGTTTTCCATTAGATGTTTAGTGTGTGCTCAGGTTACATGGGCCTGCTTTAACTGGGTAACTCTTATTCCTTGTCCCTTAGAAATCCTTCAAAGAAGATCAATCCAATATTTTAGCAACCTTCCTCTATTTCTTCTTAAAAGACCATAAAACAGCTTTATTCAGAGCCAACATTAAAATAGCACCTCACCATCCAGAATTCTTTGACTTTCTGTTTTACATGCCAATCATCCATTTTTCTCTTAGGTCCTCACCTTCCTGCAAATAGAACCAGTGCTTAGAAATTGTAGAAAGCCAGACTAAAGATTGATTAAAGGTGAAAAAGCCCTAAAAATGTCAAAACTATTCAAGAATAGAATTGGATGTTTCTGAAGATATTATATTCCCCTTCACTTAAAGGTTCCAAGGGAAAAATGGATGAGAACTTCTGCCTTTTGTGTAGCACATCCCTGGTTAGATAAGGGTTGGATTAGGTGGTTTCTAGACTTGCTTCCAACTCTTCAGTTCTATGAGTCTAGAATTCCACACTTTCCAGATTCCTTGCTGGCTTCCCTTTTAACATTGCATCATGCCTAATTTTAATGCTCACACTTTCTACAACAGTCAGCACCCAATGGAATCAAGTTCTTTAAGAGCATAGCTGTGATACTATTAACTAAAATATATGTCTGTATCTTAGGGCTAACTCATATTGCTAATAGGCAGACAAGTGACAAACTACAAGCTATGAATTTCTAGTGGTAGGGAAGAGGAAGGGAATAAATCTTGATTAAGCATCTACTATATGCCAGGCACTGTACTAAGTAAGCACTTTGCAAATATTGCCTTATTTGATCCTTGCAAGAACCCTGTATGGTGTTTTCTGTTATAATCAGCAGTTCACAGTTGAGAAAACTGAGGCAAACAGAGGTAATGTGACATGCCTAGAGGCATACCACTAGTCAATGAACAAGGCCAGATTTGAACTTAGGTTTTCTTAACTCCAGAACCAGTGCGCTGTCCACTGAGTCATGCAGGTGTTTATGGTTAGAATAATAGAGGTTAGGTCATATTTCCATTTAAATACTAATAACAATTATAATAACTATCTAGAAATATGAGAAAGGGTAGAATTAAAAGGATAACATAAAGTTCATAAGTCCTTCTGCTATATAAGTAGTATTGAGAATTATGTTTATTATAACTTATCCTAACAAAAAATGTTACTGTGGATATTTTGTAAATACTATAATATTTATGTATAGCTTATACAATATATTTTACATTATAAAATCATAATATATTTTCCTTATGTATTCTAATGGCATAAAAGTATACTATATTATATGGATAATAACGAAAATGACAATGATAATGACAACGAAAACAATAATAATCTGGCAATGTGAAGTGAAGACATTTTACATGATAATATCACAATATAATATAGTAACTACATATTGTAACAGTATGCTGTTGTATTACATTGATAATAATTAAAACAATGATGATGATAACAATGACAACAAGAACATCGATAAGCTCTAAATACAAATAAATACAAAAATACTGATATATTTTTGGTAATTTAGATTTTTAGAGAGTTGCCTAAAGTACTAAAGGGTTAAATCTTTTTCCAGAGATCCAGAAGCAGTACTGATCAGAGTTAGAAATCACACTTTGTTGCCTTTCTGGTTTTAAGGCTAGCTTTCTATCAACTACTTCTCTATCTACAGTGATGCCTCACCATGATGAAAGCAATGGCAATGACAACTGATTCTTCTCTAGAATTGAAATATTTTATTTTATTTGGAGTCAGAAGACCCAGCCTTCAATCTAGGCTATATACTGACTATCTGTGAGACCTTGGGTAACTCACATATCTTTTCTGTGTCTCTGTTTCCTGCTTTGTGAAAAGAAAGAGTGGGTTAAGTGACCTTTAACATCTCTTCCAGCCTTAAATCTTTGATCCTATAATCCTATTAAATCAATTGATTCCAGATAAAGTGAAAATATCTAATAAGAGGTCCTGAACTTTCTTCCAGCTTACAAAACAAAACCAACTGTTTTCTACTCTATCCTCAGAAGCCTTCTTTCTAATTTTTCTATGAAATTCCAGGACCCAAATATGTGCTGCAAGAAGGAAATGAAGCGACATCTATTCAGATGTTCAGTTTACCCCCTACTATAAGTTGAGCTCAAATCTGGCCTCAGAAATAGTAGTTATGTGACCCTAACCAAATCTCTTAACACTGTTTGCCCAAGTTTTCTCATCTGTAAAAATGAGCTAGATTGGAAAATGATAAACCATTACAGTATCTTTAGCAAGAAAATGTCAAATGCACTCACTAAGAGTCAGAAATGATTGAAATTATTATGTGACCATGTTGGTATTGACATATAATCTGGAAAAAATTTAAAAAAGAAAACAAAAATAAAATATCATGATATAATTGCCAGTTTCTGTCTTGCTAGGATGGTTCCATAGTGCTAATTGTCTACAGAAATAAAATCACAATTCTGGATCAAAATATGTTTCTCTTTGTAAATGTATGTATGTGTGTGTGTGTGCATATACACTTACGTTTATGTACTTAGGTCTGTACCTAATGTATATGTTCCAATCAAAGTCAGCTGGATGACTTTTTTCTGCTGCTTTTTGTTTGGTTACTTGTTAGATTGTCTTATGCTTCATGGAAGCTTGTGACCCAATAAACTCTTGTTGACAATTTCCCAAAATTCAGCTTTAAGAATCCAAATCCACATTATTTCCAAACCAAATCTCTGGAAATTAAACCACTTTTTACTCAGTCAAGACACTGTTTACCAGTTTACCCTTTTCAACTGACCTATCCTAAAGGGTTGATGAAATGCTCCTAGTATTTTTATCTCTGTTCCCTGTAGAAACAAACTGGCTTAGAAAGCTGAGTTTAGAAAGGAAGACCCAGGTATCTGATTCCATAGCAGACACTTAGCAGCTTTGGGGCACTAAGCAACATACTTAAACTTTGTGAGCCTTACTTCCACATTTTAAAAAGGCGGACATTGGATCAGATGATGCCTGGAATCTTTTTTTGACATTGTGATATGGAAATCACTTTAAAAGACTGATATATATTAATTTAAGGTCGCCAAGGAATTCAGCTATGTAATTCCTAAATGAAAACTCAAATCAGCAGTCAACCTTTTATGGAGTTTTTAATTACCAACAGTAAGAAGAAAGGTATTAGAGAGAGAGAGAGAGAGAGAGAGAGAGAGAGAGAGAGAGAGAGAGAGAGAGAGAGAGAGAGAGAGAGAAAGGGGAGAGAAGGAAATAGGGCTTAAATACCCACTCTGCTTAGGCTGGGCCAAAGGCCCAAGGCCTTGGATAGCCGAGGCAAAGAAAAGAGATCAGTCCCTATCACTCACGTGACCAAAATGGAGAAACAGTCTGAGGGCCTCCACTCCAAAGCACCAGACTCCAACCACCTCCTTTCCCCCACACAGGAAGTCCCCAGACTCCTCAGCTGTCCTCTACCTCACTTCCTGTGTCTCCCCTGTGCCAATGGTGGCTCTAGCTTCACCCAGGACTGCCCAGAGGTCTGTCCCCTTTGCACATGTCTGTTGAAGGCCATATTCTCAAATAATTAAATCTTGAGCTTTGCTGCAGCCCTTCCTAAATCCTGTTACCTTGAGTAGGGTGGAGATTGTAGTTTCTAAGACCTGATTCTGTCATTCCAAGTATCTCTATTGTTATTGATCAGGAAATAGCCAAATCCCATCCTCTAAAGAATGGTTTGAACAGGGTTGAGTAGTTTTGAAATTCACAACATCTAGGTGTATAATCCAATATCTTCAATGTTCTTTGGAAAATTTGTATGGCACATTTAATGTCATATATGGGTTGTATATTTATATACCGACCTCTTAGGGTCATAGGTCTTTATCTGGAAGGGATCTGAAGTACAATGCTCTTACAGATGAGTTTATCGATGCCAAAAGAAATAAAAATTACTTGCCAAAGTTACAAAACGAATAAGTCACAGAACCAATATTTAAATACAGGTCTTTGGACACCAATTCCAATGACTTTACCTTTGTTCTATCTTCACCTCCTCCACCCATGAATATCCTCCAAGCCAATCATGTGTATATATTTAATCAATCGATTGTTTTGCTATAAGTTTTAATAGTTTGCATATTTACTAACATTTATACTTTGAGGGTTGAGTTTAAGTGATTTTAAAAAATTATATCCTTAACAATAATGATTTCATTAGCTAGCTAGATATAGTTAGCTCATTAGTTATTTTTGTGAAAATTCTTGCATGCACTGAGCAAGAATGAGAAACTTTATACTTCTACTCTCCACAAATTCTGCTTTCTTTGTGGCTTTCCATCTACAATGCATTTACCAATTCCACTAGCTTTCTGGGGAGTGTAATGACTTTCCCTGTACTCTCTTAAAAATATATCCCCACAAATCAAGAAGAAACAGATTCAGACTAAGTGGCTGAGAAGATTTACATTCCATTGCTAACCCAGTTATTACTCTGCTGAAACCCCCCTGGCATCAATATCATGGATCCCTCAACCTCTGCAGCAAGCACCATTTTTCTTCCCAACCTCATTGGCTCCCAACTTTCTACTTGACCTTTTACAATCTGTGTGTGAGGCAGAACTTCATTACTACCTTTTAATGATGCACAAATGGCATACAACACCAAGGTCACAGTTGATCCCAAGGGAGAATTCTCCCCCTCCAGCAGAATAGAAAGGGAGATCTCATTTAAAAAGGCAGAATTACCATATGGAGAAACCATGCCTTAGTATTCAGCTAGGACCCCAAGGGCAGAGAACACAAAAAAATGACAATATGATAAGTTGAGCAGCTAGCCTCAAGAAACAATTTCTAAGGGATGGGGAAAAGGAATGCTGTCTTCCAGAGCCACACACAACAATGATGTACAAAATGAGTCCTTCAGAGTCCAACTCAGGGGCAGAAGGATAAAGGCTTGATAAACCAATCCTATATAGATCAAGTTCATACAAGCTCTTGAAGTCAAAGCTTTTCCATATTTCTTTACTGTCTTACCAAACTTGAAATAGTATCATAAAATCCCACTTTAATGTAATGTTGGAGATTGGGGATATTACATTCTTATCGCTTACTGCTTACTAAGGTCATCACCTACTATGGTCCTTAACAAGATTGTCAGGCTAAAAATAGAGTTTCCAAAGGAGATCAACAGTGGGAGAGAGGAATCCAGAGGAAATAATGGGGCAAAAATAAGGTACTGTGGAATTCTGATTGGGAACTCTTCTCATAGAACTGATTTTTGGCTAGAGGCTATTTATTAATATAACGTCTAAAGATAGGTTCTGTACTGAATCCCAAATTCCTTAGTATCATAGATTAGAATAATAAGGGATGTTAATGTCAGTAAAACTTCCTTATTTTTTTCAGATAAGGAAATGGGTTCAGAGAAGTTGTAGGGTCATACAGCTGGTAAGTTTAAGAAGGAGAAATTAAACCCTGTCAAATATTCTGTCCACTACAACAAATACTGCCTTTTAATCAAAGACACCTAAAACATAAAACTTTTGATTTGATTTGTAATGGACTAAGAGACCAAGGTTATCTTTTCCATTAAGGAATTGCTGTCAGTGATGAAAAATGCCCATCTACCTTAATTGAATTCACAAATATGCAGAAAAGTAAGAAATATGGAATAATTACATTGTAAATGGAGGGTGTGTGTTCTATGTACAACTTAAGAATGAAGAAGGGACTTATGATGAGGTGAAGTCAGAGTTGTAAATTAATGGATTCTAGGGGTTCTGAGACTGAGAGGAGGAAGAAAAATTTCCAGACCTCCCATTTCTTACATAATAAAATAAAAACTCTTAAGCCCACTATAACTTGATTTCTTCAAACATTTATAGTCTTTATACACATTGAATCCCTCTATAGACTCTCAAATCTAATGACATTGACCTCCTGTTTCTTTCTCAAATAAGCCACTTACATCCCTTGACTCTAGACTTTTCACTAGTTAAGCATGCCTGCTATCTTCTGCTTCAAAATAGCTACCCTAGATTTTTCAGATCTCAGATAAATTTCTCCGTTTTTGAAAGAAACCTTAATCTTACTGCCCTTTTCTGAGTCATCTCCAATTTTCCATGTATATATAATTTCATGCATACTTGTTTACATGTTCCCCCCTTAGACTATAGGTTCCTTGAAAACAACCTTTCTTTAGTACCTAACACAAATTAGATTTTTAAAAATGTTAGTCACCCTGACTTGACTTGAGAGCATTCAAGAATATTAAGGATATGGGGAGATGGTTTTACCAAGGCAAAAGGAACAGTGATGAAATGTTGTTCTCTTAGGACAGCAAGTCGACCAGCTTAGCTGGAATGTAGAGCAAGTGAAATCTAATAATTTACAGTCACCTAGAAAAATAAGTTGCATTTAGTTGGGATTTTTTTTTAATTTCAATCTCAGGAATTCTTGTTTTTCTTTAGGGAAAAGGGAACCACTGAAACTTCTTGATCAGGGTAATAAGTCAGACACATCAGCTTAAAAAGAAAGGTGCCATGCTTCCTTTGTATTTGGTGGGAACTGGAACACCATTAGCATACTTTTTTTTTTTCCAACAGAGTTGATAGAAGTGAAACAGGTAAGTGACACAATGGATAAGGCACTGGGGCCTTAGTTCAAATCCTGCCTGAGATTCTTATTAGCTATCTGACTTTGGGAAAAATTGGTTGACCTCTTTCTGTCTCAATTTCCTTATTTGGAGATAATAATAGCACTTATATCCCAGATTTGTTAAGAAGATACAATGAAAAACATCTGTATAGTGTTTTTCAAATCTTAAAGCATTATATAAATCCGTATTGTTACTATATTCATTATGTGATGACTGAACCTACAAAAGGATGTTGTAGTAAAAGGATCTCACCTTTAAGTGATTCTTATGGTATACAATTGTAGTCTAGCTTTATAGAGACATTCTAATATTTTATAATTTATTTTCCAGGCATTTTGGCTGCCTTCCCACTGTCATCTGAGCCTGGGACTGTATGTGGCATTACTTGACTGTCCTTTGCCCTTGAAGTCAATGTTTGGAAAGTATTCTTGGTTTTGTTGGGTTGTCTCACTAGGTCAGCCCCAGGAATCGATTAAGCATGGTACAACTTCAGCTCCCAGGATGTCCCCTGGGGCTTCAAGGCACACACAGTGCCATGGCTGGCAGGGTTCAGTTGATGAGCACAGATGGGGAATAATCTATGTGCCCAGGAAACAGTAGGCACATTGTGAGAACTCAAAAAAGAAAAGAAAAGGACCGATCAACAACAACAAAAAAAGAATTCAGATTCTCTCTATGTACAATTGTTGTACACATCTGTGAACATCTTTCTCTGTTTGATTACTAGCATTTCATCATCAAGGCTTGCTTGCTGAGTTGAATTGAATAAAAAATATTGGTGTGAACTAAAGAGTTTTCTCATCCATCTAAATGGTAAACTTTTATCCATGGGCATTTATCACTGCAAGTAGAGAATCATACACCATCTCCTTGTATTATATTTCTCTGCATGTTATAAGGACAACTTTTAAAATCCAAACAAAACGAAAGGGAAGGTAGAAATAACTTTTCCTTTCCTACTGGCCAAAACAATGTAACAGAGGCATCCACTGAGACTATGAGAAATGAATCATTTTTTAAATATATGGTGATGCTCCCTTTCAGGAAAATATTAGAAATGTGTTATAAAGTTACACACATATGTATACGTATCCATATGTATACACACATACCACACATCATCGTGACAAAACATAATTTTCAATACTTGCAGTGTCAAACAATTACATAACGTACAGGTCACCCAGAGATAACAAATTCCTCCCTCAATAGCGTTATCCACAAATTGCCATTTGGCATTTGTTTTATAAACAGTTAGATTAAAACTCTTCTCCTGACTCTGCTTCTAGCTCTCTGGACTTTGACATCATTCCTCAGTTTTCTTCTTCCTTTGGAATATTCCTTCACCCTTGCAGGCACCTTCTCCCCTTGGACATTTCTTCTTGGGGCTTCCATTTTGGTGAGAGACCCAAATCAGTCATCTTTCATTCCTCTCCTATCTCGGCTGGTAACTATCCAGATTTTGTTGCCATCCCCCCCAATCCCCACTTGTATTTTCTTCCCGACCTACACTTTTCAGCTCACTTTTGTGTATTTACCTTCCTTATTAATCTATACATTCTTCAGGGCAGAGAATGCTTTGCTTTTTGCTTATATTTGTATCCTCAGAGTCTGGAACCTACTAAGTGCTAAACTGATGCTTTTTGACTCAGATCAAGAGAAAACTGTAGATATCATTTACCTAGATTTTAGCCAAGTATTGATTAAGTAGAGGGGATTTAGAAGATGTTAAACAGACATATTCACTTGTTAATAATTCCATATCATGTGCAAAACAATTTTCTATGGAGTGCCATTGAGATTTGTACTTTTTTGTGGTGTTTAACACCCCCCCCCCAATGGCTGAGATAAATAGACTAGTGTCTAATCTACATATTAAAGCTAGGAAGGACAGCCATCACAGTGGAGATCTTGACACGTTTGTCCATTGGGATGAACTTAACAAGATGAATTATGAAAAACAAATATAAACTATAATGCTTGTAGGAAACGAATCCATTTCCTGAGATGGGGAAACTTAAATAGTATTTTATGGGGTGAAATAGAGTCTAGTAGACTGGAACTCAAAAGTTATCAACAATATGATATGGCAATAATCTATTAGTCAATAAGTACTTTAAGCATCTCAAGTTCTAGGGATACAAAGATGAAAATAAACCAGTTCCTGTCCTCATATATCATTGTATCATCCATTCTAGGGGCAGATGGGAGATCTCTCTATCACACACACACACATATGCACATGAGTATTTTTGGAATATTTAATAAATTTGGGGTAGTTTGGGGAGCATTTTCCTTTGGAAAGTAGGTAGAGCTAGGAAAATCTTTATGAAGAAATCAGAATTCCTGCTGAGTCTTGAAAGAAACAAAGGATTCCAAGAATGAGAAATTGGGTAACAGTTATATTCCAAGTATGGTGGAAAATGAGAGCAAAAGTATACAGATAGTAGCCAGAACACTGTTATGTGGAATAGAAAGTAAAGTCAGTAAGGTTTTAATCCAGAGTATAGTAGTGAAAGTAGAGTTTATGAAGACTAGAAAGGCAGGTAGAGGCTCACTGATGAAGAGACTTCACTGTCCAACAAAAGACTTCATTTTGGTTCCCTGAAGTAATAGGGAGCACCTAAGTGACCCAATGGATAGAGTACTGGACCTGGAGTCAGGAAGAATCATCTTACTGACTTTGTCTTGCTGCAGAGACTTTCTTAATGTGTGACCTTAATCTAGTCATTTAACTCTGTTTGTCTCAGTTTACTCATCTATAAAATGAGCTAGAGAAGGCAGTGGTAAATTCCTACACAGTATATTTGCCAAGGAACACTGAAACAGGGCACAAAAAGGAGCTAGGAAAAAGAGGCAAAAGGGAACCCAAAAGGGAGCTTGTTGAATTGGGGGTACATAATCAGTCTTGTACTTTCGGCATATCTCTTTGGCTATTGAAGATGAGTTGAGGTGGGAAGATGATTGAGACAAGGATATATTTTTTAATTTATTTATTTTTAAGTAACAAGTGTTACATCATATGTTATTCTTCTGTGTTTCTAATCCCACAGTTCTTTCTCTTGATCTGGATGACATTCTTTCTCATGAGTCCCTCAGGATTGCCCTGTATCATTGCATTGCTATTAGTCACAAAGTCTATTACATTTGATTGTACCATAGCATATCTGTCTCTGTGTACAATGTTCTCCTGGTTCTGCTTATTTCACTCTTCATCAGTTCATGTAGATCTTTCCAGTTTAGAAATCAGGCAGTTCATCATTCTTTATAGCACAATAGTATTCCATTACCATCATTTACTACAATTTGTTCAGCCATTTCCAAATCAAGGGACACCCCCTCATTTTTCAATTTTTTTGTCACTACAAAGAGTACAGCTATGAATATTTTTGTACAAACATTTTTAAAAAATCTCTTTGGGGTACAAACCTAGTATTGTTATTTCAAAATGCATTCTTTTAAAGTCCATTGGGTCAGGGTAATTTTTTTTATAAAACCCTAACCTTCTGTCTTGTAGTCAATACTGTGTATTGGCTCCAAGGCAAAAGAGTGGTAAGGGCTAGGCAATGGGGGTCAAGTGACTTGCCCAGGGTCACACAGCTAGGAAGTGTCTGATGTCAGATTTGAACATAGGACCTCCCGTCTCTAGGCCTGACTCTCAATCCACTGAGCTACCCAGATGCCCCTGTCAGGGTAATTTTTTGAAAAAATAGGGAATAAGATTTGGTCCTGCGTTTAAAAAGTACATAGCTTTCAGGAACAAAGAGGTGAAAATCCCAATTTATTCTGCCCTGGTTCAGTTGTGTTCAGTTCTGAGTGCCACAATTTAGGAAGGACTAAAGGCTATTTTTAAGGAAGCAAAAGTGGTGAGGGATTTTAAGCCTATGCCTTTTCAATTATATAGAAGTAACTGAAGGAACTGGGGACATTTAGCCTGAAATTAGAAGACTTGAGAAGGGGACACATGGCCATCATTTTTCTGTTTGATCCCATAGGTCAGAAATAGAAGTAATGGACAGAAAATGAAAAGAAGAATTTGATGTTAGGGCAAGGGGAAAAAAGTCAACAACAACAAAAAAAAGATGTAATGAGGAATGTCAAAAACAGAATGGATTTGTAGTGGGTTCTCTAATATTTGAGGTTTTTGAGTAGTAGCATGTTGGCAAATTGGCACTTATGGCAAACAATGGATTCTTTTTGGACCTAGAGCAAATGGGATGGCCATTTAAGTTTCTTTCAACCCTGTGGTTCTGACATTTCAATCTTTGAGATTCTGTGATTCTTTAAATTTAGACCCTTTTTCACAAACAGCACTTCAAGTTCTGGAACATAGAAATTGCATGCATGTCATATCTTCTCTCTTCCTGGCTAAATACCCTAAGTTTTCTTAGCTGTTTTTCAGAGAACATACTAGCCTCTTCATCCTCCCAGTTTCTTTCTTCTTTGGTCTTACTAGTTTTTCAAACACATTTCCCCAAATATGCCACTCAAAGATTAATACAGTAACAATGAGGTAGTCTGATTAGGTCAGAGTACAGTAAGACTAGCACCTTCCTCTAAGATGAGGAGTTCCTAAGGTGGGGTCCATGGAACATCAGATCAGTTGCAAAGTTGAGCTGTGAACATGGAAGGGAAGATATTACTCTTTTCCACTAATTTCTACTTGAAGTTTATTATTTTCTTTAATGATTAAAAAAAAAAACCCAAACCTTTGTTCTGTGAAGACATCCTTAGGATTTATCATATGTCCAAAGGTGTTCATGACGCAGAAGAAGTTAAAAACTCACTTTTTATCTCTTAAGGTAACATGAACTTTTTTTGGATTTTGTGTTCTATAGAGGCAAATAGTATCCTATGGTGTTAGGTTACCATTGTAATTCAATCCCTATTAAGTAGGTAGAACAGTGACTAGTGGACCTGGAAATAGGAAGACCTAATTCAAATTTTCAGGTTTGTAACCCTGGACAAGCCTCGTAACTTCTGTCTACTCAGTTTCCTTATCTGTCAAATGATGATAAATATTCATTTCCTAGGATTATTATGAGGAGCAGTGGGATATTATTTGTGAAGAATTTTGCAAATGTTAAAACACTATGCAATTGTTATTAACATTATTGTTGTTATTTTACAGAGAGAGAAAATTATAAAATGAACAGAGAAAAGGTCAATTTTTCACATATGTTGAAAACCTGACTTACAGAACAAGTTTTAGATTTATCTTTAATTAAGTGATTCCATGGAATAATTTAAACTATTTTAAAAATAATATTTCCCCCAATTATGTTGAAAGCAATTTTTAACATTTTTTTAAAATTTTGTGTCCCAAATTATCTCCTTTCATCTCATCCTCCCTCCCTGCCCCCTTCCCTTGGATGGTAAGCAATCCAATACAGATTTTCCTTGTGCAATCATGTAAAATATTTTTCTATATTAGTCACTAAATTATATTTCTGATGCAACACTGAACTCCTAATACCCTATTCTTACATCTATATATGAGAGATTCATGAATTGTCCAGATGGGAAATGAGTCACATTCAAAGCCTTGTAATCTAATTGATCTGAAACAGATATTCTCTAAGATGGATGCCACACATTGCCATGAGATCCATTGTTGCACAAGAGAATAAGACATTTGTAGTTGATGTCTATGGCAGAGAAATGCAATAATTTTAGTTTGTCAGCTATACGATATTAGAACTAAAAGGAACTTTAGTAATTATGCAATCCAATTAATCCATTTTACAAATAAGGAAATGAATACATAGAAATTGAAATGACTTATCCATGACTCTATATATAGTCTTGGATATATATATATATATATATATATATATATATATATATATATATATATAGGCAACAGTAGCAGGGGCAGATGATCAGATGTCTATACTCTTGACCCAGACATACTACTACTTTGCATATTTTTTAAGAAAGCCAATGAATAGAAAAATTCCATATACAGTCAACCACTTATAACTATATTTTTGTTTTTTGAAAGTACCAAAAGAAGTAGAATCAAGATTGGTTAGACAATGGCAAAAAATAAAAAAAAGAATTGTGTTGCATAAATGTAAGTTAATATTCCTGTCCTGTAAATAACAATGAATAAGAACACAGAGAAGCACAAGAAGATTGATATTAACTGATGCAAATTGTAATAAGGTAAATTTGGAAAGCAATATTCACAGCAATGATTCTACTGAGGTTAATGGAAAGAAGAATGAAAACATAATGAAATAAAACTAAATTATATGTAATTATAAAGACTCTGCATCATCTTGAAGAATGGATATGAGAATGTTCCTCCCTCTTTGGGTTTATGGATATGCAAGGCAAGATATAATGGCACATTTGATTGATACATCATTTAGAATTTCTGAACCTCAGCATACATTTACCCCCCACTGTTTCTTCCTTTTATATTATTTTGTGATAGGGATGACTCTGTGGGTCAAAGGGGTGCAGAGATACTAGGAAATTAAGATGATAGAAAATGATGAGATAGATTTTGAACTCAGATTTTATGAATTCAATGGCTATGTTGTCTTTTAAATTGTTTTGTTATTTCATTATATATGAAAATCCAAAGAACATCAGTTATTAATGATTTATGTTATATAAACTGTGTTCATATGAAAGATTACTGGGAAGAAAAAGCTCTCAATCTCATTCAGTAGACAAAGATATATCTAGATGTCTTTTTCCCCTCACTCTCACTTAATAATTATCTATATTTCCATGTTTAACCTATTAATCATGAAAAAATCAGCAGAATCCAGGAGAGAAGTATATAGGAATAGCGCTGTCTTCTGAGCTACAATTAATGCTGGTTAAGAAGGGGTTTGGAATTATATAATCCATAACTTCTCATGTTTTCCTTTCAGGCATTAACTTCAGAATGACTTCTTTTTCTGTATATCCTAGATGTTCTCTGACTCTTTTTTAACATTACAAAATTGAAAGGGTTCAGCAGTTCAGTAATGTAAATCATTTCTATGCCCTCTACATACCATGTCTAATGTGGAATCAATGTTCATCATAGCAGTTTGAGCAAAGGGAATGTGACAGCAATAAAGTCAGAGACATTTGGCCAGGGACAATTATACATGCATCCTGTGAATTTAAAAGCAAGATTTCTAAGACTTTCCATTTCCATGCCTTGGAAAGTTTCTTTCCACACTGCCAAAAATACTTTTTTTGTTTGTTTTTGTTGTTCTTTGCCATTTCAGTCCAATATTGTTCCAACCTTTTAACCATACATGAAGTATGTGAGCTTCACCCAACAAACCCTGACTCACAGTTTTGTACCCAGCTACTAATGTAAAATAGTGCATCATTTCTTCAGAACTATGAACAGCCCAAGGGATGCATACACTTTTTCCAGTTATCCTCTTCTCTCCCAAAAATGCCCTGATAGAGCAACACCTCTAAATTTTGTTGTAATAAAAAGTACCTAAGTTATGGGTTACTTCTCTCCAACTCTAATTACAATTTAAGACCGATTTAAAACTAATTAAGTTCTTGATTTTTTTCTAGTCTGCCATTAATAGGCTCTAAATTTCAAGAATATAAGAAGCTGTGGAACATCAATCTACAGTCACAATACTTTCAGTAGAGTTGTCATGAAATTATGGAAGGATAACAAAATGATTGGATGTAATTAGGCAGGAGGAAAATGGGACCCAGCTCAAAATGTCAATCAACAAGTAATTAATCTTAATGTAGGTAATTAAAAAAAGTAATGTGTCATCTTATAGAAACTGTACTCTAAAAGGGATACAAATATTTAGATAGAAATTAGAAATCCTTTGTTATTATTTTGATTAAGCTTATATTTGCCATAATAAATAACTAGATTTCTTGCTTTATAAAATTTGCCTGAAAAGAGAATGATTTTCTTAAGGCTGAAATATATCATCTGCATTTGAAACCCAATGCAAAGATTACATATTCCTTTTTTATGGAAATGAATCGGGACACTAGAATAAAGTGGGGAAAGAAGTTTATTTTTGAGTGGAGCCTATAATAATCTTCAACTACATTTGAGACAGTATGTGTGGATGAGTATCAGAGAGTTTCTGTAAGACTGAATTCTGCACTGGATTCTCCATCATGTAGGAAATGATTGGGTGGGAACCACTGAGGATGGGTTCAGGGTTGGTTCTAAAAAAAAAGAGAGAGAGAATAGGAAAAAAAAAGGAATGTGAAAAATAACAACTACTTCTATTTGACAAAAGGGCATAGGGATGATAATAGTTTGCTATTAAATATACATCAATAGCAATTGAAATTATTAAAATTCCAACCCAAGAAAAAATAATAAAGAAATAATCTAAGCTGACAGTTGGAGCTCCAGGCAGTGGTGTCAACAACTCCTTCAGTAAACTACACACTTTACATTTCCAAATTGGCCCCTGAACATATGAATGTGAGGATAGTTTTGGAGTAGGATATCATCACATAACAAAATGTAAGGGTTTTTTTTGGGGGGGATTTTAATGTTTTTTATCTTTTAACTTTCACAACTCAGTACAGTGTCTGACATAAGATAGATAGATAGATAGATAGATAGATAGATGGATGGATGGATGGATGGATGGGTGGGTGGGTGGGTGGGTGGGTGGATGGATAGATAGATAGATAGATAGATAGATAGATAGATAGACAGACAGAGACAGACAGACAGACAGATAGATAGATAGATAGATAGATAGATAGATAGATAGATAGATAGATGGATGGATTGATGGATAGATAGATAGATAGATAGATGGTTAGATATATAGATTCAATAGATACATAGATACATTGACAGATAGACAAATAGATGAATATATACATATACACATACATGGAAAGATAGTTTCATAGACAGATAAATAATAGAAAGAAGTAAAGAGATAGATCACAGAGATGATAAATAATAAATATTTGTTAGATTGACAGTAAATGGAAACTTTTGACAGATAAATTGAGATTCTAGATAGATAGAAATTAATTACTTATTCTATACCAATCATTGTGATAACTGTGAGTGATACAAATGAAAACAAACAGTATGATCTCTATCCTCAAGTTTTCAATAAAAGGGGAAGCTAGAAATGGGGAATAGGAGGATACTTCTGGACCAAGGTAGCTGGTGAGGAGGTGAATTCAGGCAAAGAATGATGTGTGAAATGTGTTGCCAGGGGAGGGACCTACCAATAAGGAGGAAAGACCTCAGGGCAGAGGTTCCTACAGGATGGGACAGTAAATTTTTTTTATAAATTCTTGTTGAATTATATTGATCTTAGAGTAAAGAGAGCTGTTAGCCATTGAAAGGAACTGACTTTACAATAATGATGAAGTGAGAAAGAAAAGGGAAAAATATAGATTTTGACAGAAGAAAATAATGATGATGGGTCAGTTGTTAGGAGGAAAAAAGATTGGATGAGAATAAGAGAGACCTAGAGTTAGAAAGGCCTTAAGGGGCCATTTAGTCCAATCTTCTAAATATGATGAGAAAAATGAAGTTCAGGGAAGTATCCCAACTTCCTCAATGTCACTTAGGTAGTAAATGGGAGATGGTAAGACCAGGGTTCCAAGATCTCTAGGGCTTGAAGGAAATCCTAAATCAGATTCTAATATGAAGGGGAAAAGAGAGAGGCCATAATTTTCAAGTGAAAGGAAGAAATTGAATTAGAGCTGAATGAACAGTACAGATGACACATGTTGGGAAAAACTTCTGTTCCTATGAAAACAAAACAAAACAAAACAAATCTCTCCTTCATTTGCTTGTTGAAACCTGATCCTTGCTGTTATAGCATCACTAATGTAGTTTAAGGATTTGGTTCCTTCTAAAAAATGCCAATATCTGTTACTTTCTTTGGAGCTAAAATTAAAAAAAAAAAAAACCATCTTATTTTCCGTCTTTGAATCAGCACCTTCAGAAAAGTGGTAAGGGCTTGACAATGGGGTTAAGAGATTTGTCCAGGGTCACATAGGTAGAAAGTGTTGGAAGTCAAATTTGAACCCTGGACCTCCCATTTCTATTCCTGGCTCTTAATTCACTGAGACACCTCCTTGTCCCCCTGGTGGTAGAATTTTAACTTGTGGAAGACTTTCAGGGTTCAGAGGGCAGAACTATGATAATAGTCTACAGGAAAGTAAATATTATGACTTTATTTAAAATGTATATCCATGTAGTCCCACTGACAGTATAGAAGAACTATGAACTCCAGCCAGAGTCTAGTTTACCTTCACACATGAAAATGTTAGTAAGTCTAAGAAATGCACTCTCTTATCCTGGGATTAGGAAAAAACCTAGTTGCATAAATGTGAGGCTTACCTGTAGACAAACTAGTCTGAAAAAAAGACTGAAGGTTATCACTTCACTGTAAGGTTAATGTTAATCTACATTTTGTTGCAGTAGCCACCCAAAACAACAAACAAGGAAATGTTGATACTTTAATGGATGCCTCATATCCAGGACAAATTTAATTGGTTAATTGTGTTATTCCCTCTTCTGGGTAGATGTTTATCTTAAGCAAAGTACTTCTGGGAGATATGTTTTAGAAAGATGATAAGTCATAAAATTTTCAGGAGGGCAATCAGGTTAGTGAAAGGCTTAAATATCATGTCACAGTTGAGGATCAGTTGAATATACTGGGCTCAATTAGACCAGAGAAGACTAAGGAGTGGAATGATCCCTTATTCAGTGATTTTGTGGTGGAAGGTTTAGTCTTGATCAGCTTAGCCAGAGAGAGTCCAGATAACCAACATTTAGTAAGCTCCTACTATGTGCCATATATGCTAAGTGCTTGGGATACAAAAAAGGCAAAAGGCAGTTCCTGCCCTGATGGAGTTTACAAAGAAACAAATTTAGTCCCAATAGAAAGAAACGCTTTTTTAAAAATCAGAAAAATTAAAAGTGAAATGACTGCCTCTAGCATTTTTCCCTCCTTGGAGATCTTTGGGCAAGAATGTGTGACTACTTTTTGGGTGGGGAATAATCCAGAGAATTCTCATTTCATTTTGGTGTAGAGTAAGTAGGTGGTCTTTGAAATACAAAGGTGTCACTCTGAGATTCAGTAATTCTGTGAATCAGTTTAAATTTTGAAGCTCATCTACCAATATCCAAATATACAATAAGGCTTCTGAAACTGTAACATAATGAAGATTTAATTTGAATTCATTAGCTCTTCCCTAGCATCCTTGCTAATTACTGTGTACTCAGTGTATCTGTGCCAATGGCAGAACTATCTCTGGAAGGCTCCTGTGAATGCTGATCACTTTCAGGTTTGTCTTGGGTCATGAGAGAACCCAAGTTGTTAATTAGGAATAAATCCCCAGTCTGGAGCCTGGAATGCTATTCAATCAAAACAAAATTCTTTCAAATACAAAGATTTAAGCAAAGCTTTTATTTCCACTCTCTGGCAACTAGATAGATCAGGATGGGAGAGAGGTTGACAACCACAAAGGAAAAGAAGGAAAAAATTATGGAAATAAAGAGAAAAAGGGTAAAGAAGAGGAGGGAGAAAGGAACAAGAGTAACATGGCTAAAAAAGGTCAGGATGGATTTGGAAGGAGGTACAGTTATCAATAAGAGAAGATGGGAAGGCAATTTGGGAAGGGGAGAGCAGTTAATATAGAACCTACTACGTGTAAAACACTATACTTATTTGTTTGCAAATATTATCCTATTTAATCCTTTCAACTCTTCAGGACAAATGGCGCTATTATTCCCATTTTACAATTAAGGAAATTGAGGCAAACAGAGATCAAGTGATATGCCCTGGCACTAATATTATAATGGGAAATAAAAAGGACATATTTAGATATATGTATCTATGACATAGACAGAAGATACTCTTACTAGTAGCTTTGTTGGGGAGGATGGGGAACAGAAGTCTCCTACATTTGGCACTTGGGCCAAAATGTTAAGGGAACCAGAACTTCTAGGAGGTAGAATGAAGAGAAAAGGGATTCCAAGTATGAGGAATAGTCAGTGTAAAGCTACAGACATGAGAGATGGAACCTTGGGACATTACAAAAAGGTTTACAAAGTGCTTTGCTCCCAACAATCCTGGGAGTTCAGCAAAACCTATATAAATATCCCTATTTTTCAGATGTTCAAACTGAGGCCCAAAGTTAAAATGACTCACTCAAGATCACAATATTAGAAAATGTTAGAGCTAGGACTTAAAAATCCAGGGCTATCTTGGTGGCAAACCCAATCTTAACGCTTCTTCTACTACCTCATGAAGATGTGACCCTTCTGAAACATTCAAATATTCTATGATAAAATTAGGTATGTTGTGATGACAAACATAAACAGAAATAATTTCCACCAGGAATATCTCTTATAGCCCAAGGTCTCAATGAGTTAGCTAAATACCACTTTATCCCCACACCTATTTAGCTTGAAGTCTTCATTAGTGCCAGGGCTGATCCAACTTGCACAGAGTCTGTCTACGCTGGAGAGAAATAATCTCTATTGATTCCACTAAAATTGAGAATCTTATTAGAAGAGCATCGATTCTAGGTTTTCTTGTCAAATTTGTAGCACTGAAAATCTCAGAGCTCCTCTGCATTAGTGTCAGCTATCAGGACACTAATAGTAAACATCCCCTAATAGAGGCACCTAATTATCTCACCTTGGTCTGCTTAAAGAATAATAAAACCTGAGATAAACAAATAAAATGGGGACTTATTATCTTCAAAGCTACATAGCTCATGAGTTTAGCTAGTTTCACAGTATACATACATATACATGCATACATACATAAACACCATATATGTGAGGATGTGTAACTATATAAATATATACATAATATATCAACTTAGAGGTTTCAAAAGATGTTCCCTGTATACTCCCACATATACACATATACACAAATAATTCAATGGATCCTTTACCCTAGTGGTGTGTCATTCTTCCAACAACTCAAGTAAAAACCATCCATACCTCCCAGTCTGGTGTGACTCACCCATGTCTTCCCACAAATTTGTCCTGGGAAGGTCCTTCCATCATGTGAGGGACTTTCTTCATGCTTTCTTGGCATGATAAGGATCCCAGCAAACCATGAACGGATACCTAATGATTCTGGTTCAGTTCATGCTCATTTTTTTATTGCTCAGCTGGTTATTGATGTCATCTTTCTTCTGTTCCATTTCAGTTTGTTTTTCCAAGTACGCATAATATACATATATACATATATACACATGATAGATTATAGATAGATGGATGGATGGATTCATATGTGTGTCTGGACATAAATATATTTATATAAATATATATATAATGTATATACACAACAGTGGAAGGAGGTAGGAATTTAAAATGAAGAGAGATGTGTGGCATTGCACTAAGAATTAGGAAGAATTCAGTTTAAGAAATGTATATTATAAATGCTGACTCAGAGACCCTGGACAAATCACTAAAAGTCTCAGAATCCCAAGTACTCAGTTTAAATCTCATAATCTCATTCTGACCCTCAGAGATAATATATTGCCAAGAATTGACTAATCTGAATGGTAGAGAGATTTTCTCATTTGGAGTTTCCCATACCAATAAATCATAGATTCACATATTGGATATACGTTTAGCCTTTTTTCTCTCTTTCCCTCTTGCTTTCCTTCTTTTTCCTACCCTCTCTCTGTATATAGAGATACCCACATTTCTCTACAGGTACCTACTGATATAGCTACATATCATTATAACATATTTACAAATATCTATACCTTTAAATTTATGTGTATGCCTATATATATATTCACATCTACCTATTCACACATAGATACATGAATGGATCTATATATGTATGTAGTAAATCTATAATTACACCTATATTTATCTATATTTCACATCCTATATATGAATGTACATATGTGTATATAACAAGAGAAAACAGATAAGATTCACACAGGATGGACAAGAATGAATATTTATGGTCTGTACCACTGGAGGGATTGGCAGCAGATGATACTTCTTTCCTTTCTCTTTTTCTTTCCCTCTATCTCTTAACTATCTCTATCTCTATCTCTACTTACTGCAACACAACTTGCTGTATTGACATATAGTATAGTTCATCATAACAAAATGCACTTTTCATTAACAATTGTTCAGAAAATGACCAATCCCAAATTCTTTTTTCCCATGGTTTTCTTTTCTTTTTACTTTTTCTGGTTTTTTTTCTTATGGTTTTCCTCTAATTTGTGCTTATTTACATAATTTCCTAACTCTCAAAGACAAACCTTCTTTAAAAACTTGTCTAGTCTCTCATGCTACCACTCAAATTATATTCCCAGATAAGGAAGATCTAATTAGAGTGGATATAGATACATATGTGTATCTATATCCATTGTGTTTCTCATAGTATACACACACACACACACACACACACACACACACACAGAGAATATACATGTAGAATCTCTATAATTTTTCCCATTGTGTTCCTCAGGATATATATATATATATATATATATATATATATATATATATATAGAGAGAGAGAGAGAGAGAGAGAGACAGAGACAGAGAGAGAGAGAGAGAGAGAGAGAGAGAGAGAGAGAGAGAGAGAATATACATATATAGAAAGTCTATATGTAGACTATCTTTCTTTGTGTGTCCTTCTATCTCTCATTCTTTCTCCCTCTCTCTGTCTCTGTCTGTCTGTCTGTCTGTCTCTCTTTTTCTCTCTGTATATATATATACATATATGTATATATATAGTTCCTCAGAATATATATTGTGATATAGCTCCATAGAATTTCTATTCTGAGGAACACAGTGGAAATGAAGAACAGGCTCTCCAAAACGGAAGACTGCCTCTGATTCCTGATTTTTGCCATTCTAGGGATCAGAAACTGGACTTCTACTGGGTCTGTGCTTTTCCATCTTCCCCTTAGAAGGTGTCCCCACTCAAAATACTAGCATTTGCTCAGAGGAGAAGAGCACACACTCAGGAACATCTTAATATGTTCCATGCTGCAAGTAGAAGGAGACATTAACATCTCACTGTGGGTCGGCTTGGGGGTTTTCAGCCTCAAGCTAAATGTTAAAGCAGATTATGTTAAATGAATAACTCAATTTCCTGACTCAAAGGAGAGAGCCCCTTCTCAGGCACAGGAAAGTAGAAAACCCATGTGCCTAAAGCTGTCACTCCTGAGCACATACATCTACATCTCTTTTCTGTTGTATTCCACAATAGCAAATCTTTTTTAGGATGAACAGAAAATAGGGGCTAACAAAAATGGGGGCTAACAAAAATGCAGATGGATATTTAACTACCAAGGAAAGTCTCTGCTCTTTTGGGTGTGCCTAGTGAATCTCTAATGACAACTTATTTTGCTTACTGGTAGGTCCATAGTTTCCAGAGGATGAAGATATGCGAAGGAGCATATGATAATAGATTAATGACCACAGAGACCATCTAGTCTAATCCCCCCTTTTTTTGCAAATGAGGAAACTGAGGCTGAGAGAGGCCAGGTAGCTTGATCAAGGTTAGAGGCAGTAAGTATAAGCCCTGGGACCTGAACTCAAATCCTCTGATTCTCATAATATTGTGCCCACTAGACAACATTGCCTTTGCAGGACAAGAGATGCCAAACACTTAAGTAAAACAGCAGGTAAAGAACTGGGAATGGAGTCAGGATGGCCTGAGTTTAAATCTAGAAACAGACACTAGCTCTGGGACTCTGTCCAAGTCACTTAACCTCAATTTGCCTCAGTTTCTTCATCTGTCAAATGGGAAGAATGATGATACCTGCCAGCATTGTTGTAATGATCAAATGAGACTATAATTGTATGTAACTTAGCATAGAACTCGTCACATAGTGTTATATCAATGTTAACTATTAACTGTTATTATTTTTTATCTCAGTTCCCCATTTCATATAGGCAACTGAAGCTTAGAGAACTGCATGCTGCATTTTATTCCTCTCACTCCTGCCAAATTCTTAATTATTTGTTCTCCAGGAAAAAAAAAAATCTCCTTTTCCCTAACTTGATGCTCCAAATGCCATCACTGCTTCATTACTTTGGTTTATATGACCTATACTGACTTAGAGATTACTCAACCCCATCCTTTTCTTTCACCTCCTGTAGTGTCTTCCCAACATCATGTGGAGTACATTGGCCAGCTCAGCTCATTAGGAAAGTTGACATTCACACTACACTGCCCCTTGGGGTAGTAGGCTTTGCAGGGAAAATATAACTTGTTATTGGCTAAGAAGAAAGAGTCAAAAGGGATGGAGGTATACATAGTATGTAATTTTCAAGGACCAAGGATCAAATTTCCATGAAATCCTCTTTTTCTGATTATGGCATCCATCAATTGATCAATCTTCTGTGTGCCACACATTCAGTGAAGTGCTCAGATTACAGACACAAAAATGATATCATCTCTGACATCAGAGATCTTGAATTTCATTTAGGGGAAAGAATGTGCAACTGGGTGGGCAGTCCAATGATTTAGTCTATTAGAATGTAGAGTTTTCACAGGTAATGAGAAAGAACTGAATAAGGAAAGTATGTGAATTTGTATTTGGAAAAATGTGCAGTATTTTAATATTTCCAAATTTCTCACTGACCCCAATACTCATCTTTTTTTTTTTAAACACACTTTCTCCATAGATATCAAACATCTTGGAAGTGCAGAACATCACATTCTCAGAAGAATCACAAGTATGGATGAGTCAGAAAGGAATGCTGAGAAACATGGTGGGCATAAGTAGGCTCTAGAATATAATGAGTATTGATGGACACAAGAACTGGCATAAGATTTATTATCTGAAAATGTTATTGTTTAATAATTCAGTGAGTATAAGGAATAATAAGTGAAGAGCTTGAGTATTGCATCTGTGAACAAAATATCCAAAGTCCTAGAGAAAAGATTGTATTGAGGTTATATGTCATGAAGGAGGCACTGTGTACCTGTTGATCAATCAATTGACCCAAAATTATTGAGCATCTACTGTATGCCTTGCTTAGTGCAAAGAACTTGGAATTAAAAATGAGGGTGAGATAGTACCTATTCTCAAAAATCTCACATTCTATTAGAGAAAAAAACATGTGCAAGTGCTGTGGATGGGATAAAATCACACAACTGAAAAGCCAGGAAGGATTGTGCCATATCCCCATCTCCTCAACCTCCAGCATTTGCTTGAAGACCTCTAGGAAAGAGGAGTCATTCCCTCCAGAAGTAGCCTGCTCTACTTTGGAATAGTTTTAACTATGAGAAAACATTTGATCACATGAATGAAAAAAAAAGCCTCTTCCCAACTCCTTCTCTTACCCCAAATTGTATCTAGTTGAATCTTCTGTGGACACGTACAAGTTTCATCCTTCTTCTACAGGTCAGCCCTTTGGAGAGCTTATTCATCATTCTGTAAGCATTTATTGTCTACTATGTTCCAGGGAGTAGGCTAAATTATAGGGATGAGATGAAAGGTAAAATTAGAGTCCTTGATAATCAGAGAGTGTGAATTTAAATGGAAGGGAAGCCAATATGTAAATATAGATACCCAAAAACTGTCATGTAAATAGGACAGAAATCTCAGGGGCAAAGCAAAATGCCTGAGGGTGGGGGAAATCAAGAAAGGGCTCCTGAAGAAGATGAGATTTAAATCTCAAAAGAAGCCAAGGAAACTAAGCCAAGAAATACTTGAAGGTAATCATGATTTTCCAATACTGCTAAGTCTTGATATGAACACCTGAGACATCTAGGTGATGATGTCTTGAATAGAATAGAATAGAATAGAATAGAATAGAATAGAATAGAATAGAATAGAATAGAATAGAATAGAATAGAATAGAATAGAATAGAATAGAATAGTGGACTTTCCCCAAGAAGGTCTGAATTCAAATCTATCCCCAGAATGACCCTGGACAAGTTTATCTCTCCTAGTTTAATCAACCATAAAATGAGTATAATAGTAACTTCTAACTCATAGATTTATTGTGAAGATCAAATGATATAGTATTTAAAAAGTGCTTTGCAAGCCTTCTTAAATCATCATATAATTACTTTCTTCTCCATCTGTTATTACTTTCTTCTTCATTCTGAACATTCCATATCCTTTAAAATGATGCTAAAATGTAATGATCCAAACATAGCCTCATTATCTGGGTGATTCTCCTTTGAATACTTTCCATTTTAATTTTTTGTCCTAAAAAAATGGTTTCCAGTATGGCCTTCCACATTCAATGATATTTCCCCCTTCTCAACCAAACATTCATAAAATTAAGTACCTAGTATGTCCTATCTACTGTACTGATTAATCCTATTACTAGAGATTGGATAAATACTTCTATCCTCTGATAACCCAGGGTAGTCTTTTCTTGTTAAAGGATTGCTCTATTTGTTATCCTCAGTACTCATATACCCTCCTTTCAATGCCCCCCTCCAAAAAACCAAAAAACAAAAACCAACAGAACCAAGCAAACAAACAAACAAAAAACAACCCTACTTCTTCTGAGTAGTGCTTAGTTCTGAAGATAATACATAACTCCTTCAAAACTCCCCTATCTATGCTGCCCTGATATCCTACTGACTTTAGCTTTTCTTTCTTCCTCACCACCACCACCACCAAAGGAGGTGAGCCCCAGTTGTTCTTTCTTGTTTGCTGACATTTTAACACTTCTGGTAGCCCAGGGTGTCAGTTGCTCCACTTCATCATGGTAGCTCAATTTAGCTCAACAATGAGATCATGTTGTCTAGTCCATCACCTTGCATTCAATCCAAGGCCCTTCTTTTCCTTTTCCTTTCATACTGATGACCCCAAACCTTTTATTAAAGCCCCACTCCTTTTTTCACTGGAAGAAACAGTACTCATTGATATCAGTGCTATTATGGAACTACCTTACCTTGCATTAATCAATATATCATGATTTATTTAGTATTTTCTATGTGCAAAAGTTTGAGATTAGGAGTTAGGAGATTGTTTTGAGAAATGTATCCATGGAAACAATGTTTTCTTATAGTTTAGTTAATCCTCCACCCCCCAAAAATCTCCAGTGGCTCACTTCCACCTCTATGATAAAATACCAAGTTCTTTGGCATTCAGAATGCTTCACAACATAGCCCCTTCTTATTGTACTAGTTGCCTTACTTGTTATTTCAAATTCAAAATCCCCAATCTAGCTACATTAATTTATTTGCTGCTCCTCAAGTACATACAGTCTATTTCCTTTTTCTATATCTTTGCAGAGGTTGTCCCCAAAGCTGAGGATGCTCTATTTCTTTATGTTCAGCTTTTGGTTTCTCTGGCTTCCTTCAAAACTAGTTCATGCCCAATCTGTTAAGAACACCTTTCCTGACCCTACCCCAAATATCTGTATCTTCCTCTCCATAATACTCCTAAGCCATCACTGATCTTCAGATTCCCAGAGTAAGAGAAATAGCCATACTAAAGCCAGAATTCACTCTTCCCCTCTTATCTCCTTATGATATAAGCTATTTGCAAATATTGCTTCATTTTTTTATTTATTCCCTAGTACTGGGCAGAATCTGATATATGGTAGTTACTTAATAATGCTGGTTTATACAATAACTAGCCCACAGAAGCTTTTCACTATAATTTATATTCATGTAAATTTGAACCCAATATGATAAAAAACACAAAATAAGATTTTTTTTTTAATTAGCAGAAATATTAGCGTCAACTAATCCAGCCAATACCTGCTTTAGAAAACACCTACAAACCTTAGGAGAGAGGAAACTTGTGACCATCCAATGATGCCTTTATTCCACTTTTACCAGATTTAGTTGTTAGGAAGATTTCTTTATAAGCTTAAATTGTTCTCTTTGCAACTTCTACCCATTGCTAACTGAGGTCAAGCAGAAACAGACTAATTCTTCCTCAATGTGACAGGCTTTTGAGTATTTGAAGAACCTTGCCATATCCCCCAAACCCACCAAAATTCCTTCTCCCAAGTCTTCTCCAGGCTAAACAAAACATCTTTATCTCCTTTATTCTCATATGGCATGGACTCTAGATGTTTCATCTTCCTGGAAACACTCTTTTGACCACAATATGTACCTTGAAATGCAGCACTCCAAACTCAATACAAGACTCCAGATGCAGTCTAAGCAGAATTCTCATTTCTTGATTTCTTATGTCATCACTGATGTCCTTTCCTGGAGTACTAATGATGATGATGATGACGATAATAAATATTTTTGTAGGACTTTATAGTGTTAAGCCATTTGCATAATTTTCTCTGGTATTCTCTAATATAGTATCTATTGTTACCCTCATTTTAAAAAATATAAATACAGATGACAGAAAGATTAGCTGATTTGTTCATATACACTTGAAATAATATGTTTGTGGTGGGATTTGAAATGGAGTTTTTCTGTCTACTGGTCCAGAAGTCCGTTTTCTATGCTATGCTACATGATTTAAAGACCCCTGACTTGAGAAAACTTTGAAATAAGCACATTTTTCTTCTTCAAATCTATCTGTCCTAGTGATTTCTGCTATTAAATTCAAAACTGTCCTTATACCTACATGCATTACTATGTTAATGTCTTCTGATTATTCTCTAGTTGACTTAATTTCCCTTATTACATTTTTTTTCAAATAGACTCTGAGCATAAAGAAATTTCTTTTCTTAGAACTATTTAATGGAACCTGATTTTCTTTCATCCATGAATGAACTCCAAAATGCATCATCTTCCTTCTACTTCGCTTTCACTTCATATCCTCCTATCAATGCATTAGTCCAACACATTAAGCAATGTATTGATTATCTAAGACCTTTCTCCCTCCCTTCCTCTCCTCTCTCTCTCTCTCTCTCTCTCTCTCTCTCTCTCTCTCTCTCTCTCTCTCTCTCTCTCTCTCTCTCTCTCTCTCTCTCTCTCCCTCCCTCCCTCCCTCCCTCTCTCTCTCCCTCCCTCCTCTCTCTCTCTCTCTCTCTCTCTCTCTCTCTCTCTCTCTCTCTCTCTCTCTCTGTCTCTGTCTCTGTCTCTCTCTCTCTCCCTCTCTCTCTCTCTCACACACACACATTCTCTCTCTCTCTCTCTCTCTCTCTCTCTCTCTCTCTCTCTCTCTCTACTTCTCTCTTGCTCTTTGTCTCTTTTTCTTTCTCTGTTTCTGTGCATCTCTCTCTGTCTTTTGTGTTCTCTTCCCACTCTCTACCACAGCTCCATAGTAATCTTACTCCCTCTTTTTGCTCTCTCTGTGTTTCTGTCTCTCTCTGTTTCCCCTTCCACAGCTCAATAATTTTCATAATCCCTTCTTTATTTCATCATCTAACATCATCTAACTCCTCTTTTATATTATAAAATGTACCAAGATATTGATAGGGTGTGAAGCTCCAGTAGTTAAAGCACCCTAGATTCAATAGAGGGTGGGAGGAAATCTCATCAATTCTGAAGTTGTAGAAATAGATTGACTGGGAAGATGTCTGGCAAGCCATTACCACTAGATAAAGAAGTCAAGATTTAAGAAGTTAAGGATTAAGCTAGGATATAAAACCAAGTATATAATAGTAACAAAATGCTATCTTCCAAAGGTCCAAATTCTTTAGTTTCTTCAAAAAGATTCTCATTTTTTCTGACAATATTTACTTTCTTCATAATCCATAAAGTAACCAATTATGACTACAGTTGCCTAAATTATCTATCACTTTAGTTTTTCTCATTGTCTCTTCTCATGAATCATTGAACTTCAGAGATAGAGAGAACCCAGAGATTTTTCAGTCTAAACTATGCCAAATTTAGAATTCTAATCTATACATATCTGATGAGCTTGCATCCAGTATTTAATTGAAGACATGTCAAGAAGGGGCCATTACCTCACAAGATAGCCATTTTACTTTAAGAAAGCTCTAATTGTTAGGAAGAAAATGTTCCCTTATTCAAGCATATATCTGCTTTTCTGGATCATTGCCTTTAATCCAACCCTCATTGCCTGAGAAGTACAGTTTAGTCTCTTTTTCATGAAAAAATTCTTTATTTCCTTGGTGATCATTTTTATACACAAACATACACATACACACACTCTCTCCTTTACTTTTTTGATCTAAATAGTCTTAGTTCCTTCAATTTATCCTGTATATTATAAACTAGAAGTTTCACCATCTTTGTTTTTCTCTTCTTAATTCTGGATCCTATTTCTCCTACTGAATCTTATCCAAGATGCTTCCTAAGACTTTGACCTCATACCTCTTCTTTCTATACAGTTCTGAACTTGTCTCATATCTTTACTTTGATGACCCATAAATCAATTAATTAGCAAATAATTATTTAAAATCTATCATGTTCCAGGTCCTTTGCTCAAGATTTCAAAGAAGTTTCTCTCACACAAATATGAGACAATATTGAAATATTATAATAGGAAATATAAGGAATATAGAGAAACATGAAAGGATATCTATGAACTGATTCAACATGAAGTAAGAAAAACCAGGAAAACAATAAGCAGAATTAATACCACAATGTAAAGTGGTGGGGAACAAATCACCACCAAAACAACAACTACAACCAACAAAAAAAACAACAAAAACCATTGCAAGAGAATATGGTCAAATCACAATATCCAAACTTTGACCCAAAGAAGATGTTTGAGAAGTCTCAGCTTCTTGGAAGAGGAGGGGGATCAAGAATTAAAATATAATATATAACATCAGATTTTTTAACGTTGATCAATTTTGAGGAAAATTTAAAAGAAAAATGAAAACTTCCCTTTTTAAATTATTTATTTGAAGGTATGGCTTTGTGGGAATTATTGTATGAAATAAATGTGTTTTAAAAAAACAAAAGATAGTAATAAAATGTATTAAAAATATAGTTGACCCAAGTTCACCTCTATGCCAAGAGCAGGCAGCAGGAGAAGACTTTCATGGAGAGCTGTATTTATAATAAGGAAAAGCATATGGCAAGTTAAAACAGGGTACAGTACTAGGAACTCTGTCAGCACAACCATCTGGTATATCCTATCAGGAATAAGGTTTGTACTGTAAAATGGCAATCCCCAAAGCTTGAGAAATCTGGATAGTTTTTAATGAGCCCACAGACTACCTTAGCAAATTAAAATGATACATGCAAGGAAATTGGTAAAAATAATTTAAACAATATTCCTTATTGTTCAAACTCACTGCTTCCTTTCCAAGTACATTTGCCTGGAATTACCTTTAAAATTTATTGAATGGGAAAAAATAATTTATAGCTTCATAACAGATATATGACTATCCAAACTTCTCTATTACTATTGAGGGAGCGACAATCTTATCAAGTCCCCCATGTTAGCAATCTAGATGATATCATTGATTACTCATTATCTCTCATTCCTCATATCCAGTCAGTTGCCAAGTACTATTGATTTGACCTTTATAGCATCTCTCAAATATGAATCCTCCTTTCCTCTGAAAATGCCACTATCCTCATATAGACTCTCATTTCTCCATGCTCCAATTCTTGGAGTAGTCTGCTAGTGGGTCTACTTGCTTCTGGTCATTCTTTACTGCAATCCATCTTGCAATCACCTTCCAAAATAATTTTCCCAATAGACAGATTGGAACACATCACTCCCAAATTTACCCAATAAACACTTCCAGTGGCTTCCTCTCACCTATAAAATTAAATGTAAAATCTTTTGCTTCTCATTAATAGCCTTTCATAGTCTAGACTTCTCTCTACTTCTGTAGTCTTCTTAGCCCTTGTATCCCACTTCACACCCTGCCCACGTACTTTTTCATTCAATAACACAAGATTTCTTCTTGTTCCAAGACATCTTGACTTCAAGCTCAAGGCATTTTCAATGACTGTCTTTCATACTTGGAACACTCTCCCTGCTTGTCTTGATGTTTAGAATTCTCTGATTTTCTAGCAATCCAAGTTAAAAACCTACCTTCTACAGAAAATCATTCCTGAAACACCTTAATTCTTGGTACAATGTTGCATAATTAGTACAAGCTGCATAATTGATCTTCAAACCCAAAGAGGACCAAAATGATATCACTGTGTCATGGTCAATATTCAATGTGTCCAAGTGTGGCTAACAGATTAATATGAGCTCGAAGACTCTACCATAGGTTGGACACCAGTAGCCATATGAGTTTGGGTTTAGTTGCTTTATAAATGCTTATAAATTAGAAATGTATAGATAATATTCATGCATATTTATTATGTGTTCTATATATGTATATCCACACATAACATTCATATGGATATGATAAAAAATGATGACATCTAGTTTGCTAGCATGGGAGACCTGATAAGATTGTGGCTTCCTCAATAGTAATAGAGAAATATATGAATATATTTAGCCATACATGGATACACATGTTAATATAATAATATAGACATATGAAGATCATACTCTATTCTATATGTATACAAGCATGCTTATGAATATATACACATATTTTATGTGTGAAAGACTGCAAGGATAGTGAATAGAGGGCAGAATGTGATGTTAGGATGCAATACGATGAAGAGCATATAGCAGTAATCAAGTGATTCTATAAAATGTATATTAGAGAGGGGTGGCAATTTATTCTAGTTACATACTTGCAAGTCATGATTACTACATTATTCCAGTGGAATTCTGACCACATCAATGTGAATACTGGTCTCAATATTATGAATGGAAGCCAATCCAATTCTTCTTTTCTTATGGATTTCTTTTTAAAGAATCTTCCAGAATTGGTCTTTCCATGCACTAAGAGTCTCTTGACACTAAGGACATATTAATAAAATAGAGCTCTCTGTTGGTTAGCATTTTCTCCAAAGACTGACTGAATAATACAGCCAGATAGACATAGATATGTTTCTCTATGTGGGTTTATTTTATGTCCTGCAACTTTGCCAAAATAACTTTTTAGTTCAATCTTCAGGATTTTCCCATATAACCATCTTGTTGTCTGAAAACAACATGATATAAAAAATTATATGTTACTAACAAAGTCCTTCAAGAAGAAATAGAAAGGAATACTCCATTTAAGATGAAGACACAGATAGAATAAAATACCTTGGACTATACCTACCAAAACAAACTATGTGCACAAAATTATACATAATTATAAAACAAATCTTATACCGATAAATATATATGTAAAATACATATATATTTATTCATATGAATACATACAAACACATTTATATGAGTGTTTATGTGCATGTGTGTTTATTTGTCAAATGGATAAGGTTCAATAAAGTCCAGCAAATTAACAAAAAACTAATCATGGGCTCTAGAACCAGAATTGACCTCTAAATTCATTTAGTCAGTCACCTACCATTTATTTAGGATCTACTATATATTAAGCAGTGGGGTTAAGCACTGAGGCAAAAAACAAAAGTAGAACTGCCTCTGCCCTCACAGAATTGACAGACTAATGGGGGTTACATCATGCAAACAGCTATGCACAAGCAATATATATATATATATATATATATATATACACACACACAAGATAAATTCAGAACTGTCTCCAGAAAGAAAGCACTAAGAAGAAGAATTTGGAAGGCATTTTAGAAGATGTGTTGAAGATCAGACTTGAAGGGAAGCTAGGAGGTAGAGATAAAGAGGTCAAGCCTTCCATATCAGGGCACAGTTACTGGAAATGCCCAGTCATGAGATGAAGTGTCATGTAGGATGGACAGCCAAGGTGATCAAGGTAACAGGACCTCAGAATGTAAGGAAGGGAGTAAGATGTAATACAACAGGGAATGTAAGAAAGACCTGAGTTTGGATAGTCTTTAAAAGACAAGCAGGAGGGACAGTTAGGTGGCCTGTTAGAGCCAGATCTAAAGATAAAAGGTCTTGGGTTTAGATCTGGCTTCAGATAATTCCTAGCTGTGTGACCATGGGCAAGATAGCCAATTCCAATTGCCTAGCTCTTAGTGACTTTCTGCCTTGGAACGAATAAGTCGTATTTATTCTAAGGCAGAAGGTAAGGGCTAAAAAAATAAACCTGGGCAAAACAGGATTTTTATTTAATACAACCAAACTCCATCATAAAAAGTAAGGAAACAAGACGTCTCATAGTCTACAGAGAGTAAACAACAAAACCCAGATTCATACTCAATTTTTCTCATTCAAAATTCAGTACTTCCACTAGCCCTTCCTAAATAGCAATACTTAAATTTTGTATGTTGAATGTAGCAGTATGTTTTTCAACTTTACCTCCTTTTTTTTGGAAATCAGGGTAATGTATATCAAGCTTCCTTTTTCTGGAGTAATTTGGGCCCTCCAGGTTGAAACTGCTATAGGGATGATGAAATTGGGGAAGTTCAAGAATGGTGTTTTAAATAAATGTGTGACTTAATTAGCAAACTCCTTGAGTTCAAAATTCCATTAATTGAATTTTGGCTGTGAAACATTCTTGGGCCACCTTGTGTCCAGTAACTCTCTATACTCCTTCCACTTTTTTTTTTCCTGGAGAGATAAACCTCTTGTCTGCCCTGATGAGAAACAGCAGTGTTTGTCGTGATGGGAAGCATAAAGACAAGACCGGTTATTCAATGCAGATACTGCTGGGTTTTTGATTTCATATTGTCACTTAGAGATCAAAACCTTTCTGTTTAGAACATTTGGGGTATTATTCATGTTACCAATTTTTGTTCTGTAAAATAAAGTCAAGACATTACATTTTCTTGTTAAAAAAAAAAAGGATGCAACCTGAGTGGAAGTGATCCCTACATCCTTCTAAAGGAAGAACATTTGCGGACATTTAACAAGAGTGGATATAGGACTTCCTATCAATAATAATCACAAACATTTCTAGAGGACCTACTATGTGCCAGGAACTGTGCTAAGCTCTTTACAAATATTTTCTCTGGAAGAGAATTGGTTTCCTCTTGATGCTTCCTCCTTTAACCTATGAGGAAGCTGAAGCAAAAAATGCTTGACCAACCCAGCATCATGGAACTAGTTGATGTCTTCCTGACTCCAGCTCTGAAGATCTATCTATTGCTCCACACATTTGCTCCCGCTGTCACTTGACAGCCCTTTTTATTTTAGAAATATAAGGACAGATGTTATTTAATTATTGAAATGCCAATTACATAATAAAATAATTGCCAAACAACATTTAAAAATACCTTTGCCAACCTCAACCCGACCTCACTATCCTTTACTAGATTTTTTTGAACTGAATATAACAGTAAGGTAATCATAAAGTCATAATTTTGACATCATCTAACACATATGTAATGCGAATTTTGTAAAATACTTTACATATATCATCTTTGAGCCTTGAAACAACCTTGTGAGAGCCACACTACAGGTACCATTACTCTCATTTTCTAAATGAGAGAGAAAGTTCAGAAAAAAGAGTGATTTGCCCAGGGTCAGGGCAGATAGCAAGTTTCTGGGACAGTATGCAAATCTAGGTGTCCTTGATTTAATATTTATCAGATTATCCACAAATAACCACCCAGGCCCCTCAATAGAATACTATCTGCTCTCTAAACCATGACCACATTTTTTTTTGCCAAATTTATTCTAGCAAATTAAAAATAAAAAAAAAAGGAATGGCCATATTTCCTTTTTTTCCTCAACAGGCTGCTGGGTGTGTTGCCTAATCACAATGGCAAACAAAGCTATTCAAACTTAGTTAGGAAAAAGGAGAGGTGGGATCCTTGGGTGATTGTTATTTACATCAAAACACCAGTTAAAAGAGATGCCACTTTGTGGTTCCTTTGGGACCACAAAGACCCTCCAGTGGTTTCCTATCAGGCAAATGTCAGGGTGATGACAGCAGTCTTTGGGGCTTCAGTGACTTTACAATAGGTTGAAAACACGTTAAGCCTACCTACTTCTATTATTTCCTGGGACATTTTGCTTCAAAAATGTCACCAGTTCCATCCAGCTTCCTTGGCTTTCTTCAGTTTGGCAGGCAGCGTCTTTCAAGTTGCCTCCAAATTTGTTCATTATCTCTCTCCTCTAGCCCTCCTCCCCTTTGACTCACAGGTAAAGGGCAAGTTGCTTTGATTTTTCTCTTGAAATATCTCCTTCCCCTGTTCCCTTATGACAGTATACCTTGCCTGCTCATCTCCCTCCCACTCCCTTTTGGGAAGTTAGCATTAGTTCCACAGGGGAAACATGATCATCTTTTCATTTTTCCCTTAAGCTTTCAATATTTTCTTGAAGCCAAATTGCTAATTTCTATTTTCATGGAAGCTGCCCTCCTCCACATTTTAATTTGTTTTCAAAATAAGATTTTACTGGATTCTACTTTCAGTCTAATTCTACTGCCAGGTCTCTGATCTATTTATTCCAAATCCCAATGATCTTTTAAAAATATTTTTAATGGTAGTACATTGATGAACTTAAAAGCAAATTTGATCAAGACAAGCAGGGACCTTCCAACCTACAGAGGAAGATAGGACTTGCTCATAAACTTATACTTTCAAATATTAATTAAACTTCTACTCCATACAATTCACTGGCTTTGTCATTAAATGCATGATGATGAGTTTGATGATAATAAAATCTAGTAATTACATAGTTATTTTAAGTTTCCCGAACTCTTTATAAGTATTATCTCTTTGGATTCCCACAACAATCCTGCATTGGAGATGTTACTCTTATTCCCAAATTTTAGAAATGAGGAAAGTGAGAGAATCAGTTTAAGTGACTTTCCTAGGTGAACACAGTTAGTTAATGAGGCTAGATTTGGTCACAGTTGCTCTTTACTCCCAATTGAGTGCTCTATCTAGCTACTAAGGGAGATAGTTGCATACAGGACAGAATTACTTGCCACATGAAAGCTAATAAGCAATTAAGGATCATTAGATGAAAATGTTTCAGAAAACTGAGGGATGTTTTGTAATTTTGTGTATATTATGCATAACTGGTTAAAAGAAAAATACTCCTCATACTCAATTTTAGGCTGATCATGATTCAGAGTCAGAGAGACAGAGTCAGTATAGGAGTCATACAGGATTGGAGGGTATGACTAAGTATTGATTGATGCCATGGAAAGAAGAACCATCACCAAAAGATCAAAAAATTAATCAATAAACCTGTATTAATATCACACTATGTTTCAGGTACAGTGCTAAAGACTACACCTGCAGGAATAGAGATGAAATATGTCCTGTCCTCAACTTCTATCAAGGGAAAATTCATGCATACATATAAGTAAGCAGAAATAAATACAATGTAATTTTAAGGATTTGGAAACTACCAACTGGTGGGATAAGAAGTGTCATCATGGGGGATGCTTGATTTGGGCTTATGGGAAGCAATAGATTCTGAATGTGAGGGTGAGGAGGGATCAGTCATGGGTACTATAGAGTGGGGTGGATGGATAGATAGTGTAAAGTCAGAAGCAGAAGATAAATGTGAAAAAAAACAACCAAATAGTTTAATTTGCCTGAGCCATAAAACACTTGAAGGGAAGAAATATGTATGAAGTCTAGAAAGGTCAGCTGGAAGGGTTCTTAGAGGCCAGATAGATTACCTTAATTTCACAGCAACACTTTTTTTGATCCATATTATTGATTGATTTCAATGAAGTAAGGAACTATCCATAAGGAAATTACATCCTAATAGTGCAGATTGGCAACTGTCCTGCAATTTTTAGTCAATGCCAGGATCCCTGAAAGAGGGTAAGTGATTTTTCCTGGGCCATAACATGAACACAGGTCTTCCTGACAGTGAGTTTGGTTTTCTCTCTGGTCCTCTCTGCCTCCCTGCATAGTAACAATTGGAGGAATGGAAATAAATTTGATGAACATTGATTTGGGAGTGTTTAAACAAAGTCAGGCACATTAATAGAACAAAATTCTTCTTTACCATAAAAAACTCCAAGTATGAATAATTCAGAAAAGCATTGGAAGACTTAAAAGAACTGATGCAACATAAATATGCAGAAGAAAAATATGCAAATGACTACCATAATATGAATGGAAAGAATAAATGAGACAGGATGGTGGAGGAATTCTATGTGATAGCATAATGGCCAAGTTTGGATCTACCCTGATGAAAGTTGGGAAAATGTACTATGCTCCATTCTTTATAGAAGTGGAAGATTTGGGATATAAATCATTGCATATACTGATAGACTCAAAATTGTGTTATTTTTTGAGAAATTAGTTGTTTCCTTTTTAAGCTTTATTAATTAAATAGGATGGTTTATTTGGCAGTTGAACATGGAGGAATATATTTAGAAATTAAGGTGAAGTTAAAAAAAGAGAGAAAGGTTGACTATTAAATGTCAATTCATGTACTTGAAACTATTGTTCTGCTCAGAAATATAAGAAATGAATACAAAATAGGTTGAGATTTCCTGGTTCGATAACCAAGAATCAATCATTATAGTTGTAAAATGAGTATAAGTTTGGTGCTATTGGTCACTACTTGGGGGGAAAAAAATGATCAATGTTTTGATGCCCCCTGCCTAGAGGAACTACAGTCTCAAAGGCTTCCACTGATTTTTCTATAAAAAATTCAATATCTTTTTGCCTGTGTTCATCCTTGTTGACCTGTCTGAAGCATTTGGCACCATTGGAGACTATTCAAAGTAGAGGAATTCAATAAATGTATGTCAATACTCTCCATGAATAAAACTACCATAGTGTGATATTCCAGGAAGTAGAAGAAAAGGTAGGTAACTCCAAAATGTCCTTGCACAAGAATTCTGTGAAATTATAAGAATTGAAATTTAATCAGTACTAAATACAAGATTATTTCATTTCCTTAAAACTCTCAGACACATAGCCCTATTTAGAACAAAGGAGAGACAAGATCTGATCTTGGATCTTATTTCTTAATACAAAAAGAAATACTAGTCTTTCCAATTGGCCTATAACCCTTCACCTCTTTGGTGAAAAGATTTGAACTACTCAGTGAAGCTTTTGGATAAGGTGGATCCATTCATCTTCATCAGAGAGACTAACCAGGTTAACTTGGTCTCTAGATTCAATCTCACCTGGGGACTTATTGCACACTTATGTCTGATTACACATCTAGCTATTGCATAAAATATCCAACTGAGATACAAACTGTGCTTAAAAATATTCAGACTCTTAGATCTGTAGGAGACCTTGGAGGTCATCTGGTACAACCAAAATGGTATGCTTGAGAAGTGGCCTTCCACTCTTTATCCAAAGAACATTAGTAAAGATGAATCCTGATGCGGCCTTTTCCACTTATAAAATTCAATAACACATTCTAATTTAGTGAATTGACCACAGAAACATAGAGCATTTTAAGCATTAAAATAAAAGAACAAGAAGAAATTCTTGGCTACAGAAAAGACTACTCAGGCTGCTTTCCCTTTTACTACCTTGTTTTAGTTAATATTCGTCAGTTGGCTTCATGCCTCATAACATTCTTGGAATAAGAAACATGATTTTCTATATACTTCAATGTATTTGTGTCATAAAAGCCATTCAGTATATTTTTATCATTACTGGAGGCATTCATATCAAGCATCATCTCGACCTATTCTTTTTGCATCAACACTCTCTCCTTCAGCCTATTCAAACTCCAGTCCCCAGGATACCTTTTGTCAATAGCTGATTTCACACTATCCATTATACTTTTCTTACAACCCAAATTGCCACCCAATTAATATGCTCAGTTGCTACTGCATGGATTTTCATCTACAACTATTTAATTGCTATTTTGGTGTCTCCACATACGAGGACAGGAAAGGCATTCCAAAATTCAAAATAACTGGGAAAATAGTTTTAAAAATTAATCTTTTCTAATTATTCTAAAGACCATTCTGAAATGGAACCACAGATTTAGAGTTGCAAGCAAATTTAGAGAGGCATCTAGATCAATCATTTCAGCTTACACATGACAAAAGTGAGGTGTAAGAAAGTGGTATTCTTCCCAGGATCACAGCTATGATATAGGTAATATTTTCAAGTAAGGATTTTAAATTAAATTCATAATTTGTTCAACTGTACCATGATGCTTCCTAGAGCCTTTTTGGTTTTCCACTTAAATAGCCACCATTCCACCTTTTGTTCTCAGCCTTACCTAATGGGAAAGGATGGAGGCTTTTCTCTTTCTGTTACCCATTAGTAAATAATGGTTTCTGTTCTAGTACAATTGAAATTTTATTTGTTCAGCAAAATGCAGTGTTATTAAACCTTTGGCTCTGGCTTGCTCACTTTCAATTTCTGGCACTATCAGCGTATCAACACAATGCTCTCTGATGTCAAGTGACAATTTTCTATACCAGTTATGTTGGCAGAAGTCAGTCCTACGGAGAAGCGGCTCACCTGCTTCTGAGTAGGAGAGAGAAATCACTCCATTGAATTCCTATACTTAAAAACTTGTCACACATGGGACAGAAGAGACTTTTCTTTCTATTTCTCCCACTGAGGCTCAGCTCTGGTGCCTCTGCCTTCATGAAGTCTTCACTGGCCACACAAAGTTGTTTTATCCCTTCTTAAATGAAAATTAAAGACCCAGAAACTGAGATACTCTCAAGCTCCCCTCGCTCCATTAAAGTACAGATAAATATTGAAGAACAAGGATCAGACATAGGACCTTAGGAGGTAGTATGGTAGGGACTCAGAGAATGTTACTTAAACTGTCTTCTCTTCCCCATGCATTCTTGATGCTTTTCTTTTTTCCATACTATGAATACCCTGGGGACCCCAAAAAGGTATCCATTGGGGAGTAAAGATTTTGCTTGATTCATCATCACTCTTTCATTCAAATCCATTGAACAATAATGTATTGGCTGCATGAAAGATGCTAGGCACTGGGTAGGAGCTAGGGCTAGAGCCAAATGGAAAACAATGCCAATCCTCAGCTACAGGCTGGGAATGAGGGAAGGAGGTAGAGATGGGGTGGCAGAAGCATTCTAAGTAGAATACAAAATGTCACAGATAGGCTGGAGGTGGTGGTGGGATGAGTGTGGGACAGAGTAGGGAGGGGAAATCTTTCAGAGTGATTTGAGACTTGAATTTTGAGAGGATCATATAGATTTAAAGACTAGAGGGGGGTAAGAAAATTTCCCCCTCCAATTTGCCTTCTTCTAACCTTTGCATTCTAGTTCTCTTGTCCAGAGAGACAGAGTAAAGTAGGGTTCTGCATTCAGAGTCAGAAAGACCAGGATCCAAATTCTCCCTCTAATAATACTTCCTGGCTGTGTCCTCACATCTAAGTTACTCCACTTACCTGGGTCTCAGTTTTCTCATCTATAAAATGGGAATACTAATGCCTACATTCTCTAGCTCACAAGGTTTTATGAGACAAATGATACGATCAATATAAATGCTTTTGCAAAATTTAGTATGTTCTTTTTGAGTCTGAAAAATCATCTCCTAATAGAACTGGTTCTGATGACTTGGTCCTTCAGAAAAAAGAAAATTAACTGGGATGGTAACTGAGATTTGGAAGGGAATTTACAGAAATCTAATGGACCATTTTCCTTTTACAGAAAAGAAAACTGAGAACCTGTGAGGTTAATCAGTTTGTCTATGGCAACTCAGCTAGGAAGAACATGAATCTTGATCCTTTGACTCCAGAACTAGGGCTCTATCTTCTGTAACATGCTTTCTACAGCTTCTGCATCTTCAGTATCTCTGCTTCTGTTTCCTCTCGAAGGGGATGGCATCCTGGGCCAGAACAGTAGCTATGGATGAGAGAAACTCTCTTTGTCATATCATCAGAGACTGGATGATTTTTATAAAGATGGAAGAGAAAACAACAAAAATAACAATGGCCTCCCCAATTAAAGTGCATGAGGTTAAGAGCCCCCAGAGGCCACAGCTCCTGCTAATCTAAGTGCCCTGAAACATTGGCTTTTGAGATTAAATAAGGGGGCACAGATCGAAATGATCCACAGAGGCCTCATCAGTACAAGTGGTTCCAACAGGCCAGGGACCAGAAACAATGTAAGTCCCATTAAGAAGATCAAACTCCAGGAGCATTAGTGGTCTGGTCAGAGGCAATTCTGAGACATCACCATGGGAAGCAGAGAGTTCCATGTATTGACAATACAATATAATACCACTTAAAGATCTCTGTTAGGGAATGAAAAAGCCAGGGAGTCCTTTGGGAAACCTGTGTGTGTGATAGTAGTGTGTGATATCCATCGAACATAAGGATATAGACTAAAGGTTCTTAACTTGGAGTGTATAAACTATTTTTTTCTTTAAATTTTTTATATTTTTTTCTAGATTACATGTAGATATATATAATTTTTAATGATCATTTTCTTACATTGTTTTCCATGTTATCTCCTTCCCTCTCTCTTCTCCCCTCTTCTTAAGATGAAAGGTAATAAATATGATATATTAAATAGCCCTTAAAAATATTTCTGTATAATGTGATTCTTTTGTAATTTCTTTGTTTTATTTATGCATTTAAAAAAGCAACATTATTCAGGTACCCCAAGCTGCCAAAGGCTTCTGTGATAAATAATAATGATAATAAAATTTTTAAAAGGTTAAAATGCTTATTGTGGGATAAAATAGGGTAAAAATGGTCTGGACTAAGGGGTCTGCAGGGATTCAATGAGGATCTTTTTCATGGTCAATAGTCAAAGAAAGATAAATGACTTGCCAAACTCATAAAGGAAATAGTCATTGGAGGTAAAATTTGAACCCAGTTTTTCTGACCCTGCAGACAGTGAACATTCTAACATTCAGTGACATTCTAACTTTCCCATTTAGCCTACATCAGGAGGTGGTAGGATCTATTCCCTTCTGCAAAGCCTGTATAAACACTAGTTATAGATGTCACAGAAGGGATTCATATTGGCCTTTAGGATGTTAAATCTTTCCAGAAAGCCTGTATAATTTTGAAATAAATATTATCATTTGCTGCAGGAGAATACTTTTTGAGACATTTTGCCCTACTGAATCACTTTTAAAATGATAAATGAGCAATAAACCCATTGGGACCCTTTATTCTCTACATCTTTTAGTCAATTATATTTCTTTAAAGATGCAGTCTGTTATAAACTCTTGTTTGTAGAAGCCCATGCGTTCCATCCTGTTCTAAGATGTCAGCACACTGTTCACATCAAGTCTCTGAATATTTCAGAGCCACCTTAATGAAATTCAGTCAGTATATTTTCAGAATCAGGAGCTGAAGCCTCTTTGGCTTCTAACTACCCCAAAGAGATTCACCTAGCTATGTAACCAAAAAATAGCCAAATGGATGAAGAATGCTTCTTTTCTAGGTTAGTATAAGGAATTAACCTGAGAATCCAAAGAGATAATCTACCAGTACATTTTTGGTGGGGAGATATCAGAAAAGAATCATGGCTGGGATCTGAAATTGAACAGGAGAAGTTGATCAGTCTGTATTGCCTTGGGAAATTGCAGTTCTTTAAAAGACTCCAGGCTTCTTCCCAAAATAAAGGCATACTGTTTTTAATACCCAAATTCTTACAGAGGTGATGCATAACTGCAACTCATGCAGTGAAAAGAAATGAAGGTGAAGACAAAGCAAGGGAGCCTGGAAAAAAATTTTGGTGGATAGAAAGCAGGCTGCTGCAAATCACAAATCAGAATCGAGTCAAGGGAGGTTTCCAAAAGGATAACATCAAAGAAAGACTTGCCTAGAAAAATAAAAAACAGGTTGATCATAAGGTAATAAAGAATCAGTGAGAGCAGGTTCTATTGGTAACCAAGAAAAAATAAATGTTATAAGAATCTGAAGGATTGGAATCTGCACTGATGGAGGCAAGGCTTCCATCAAAGGTTTCAATAACTAAAACAAAGTAGTGCTGAATTGAACTGGGTAATTTAAAAGATCTAAATAATTCTCCAAAGATCTTGATTAATAATGAACAATTCTAGTACTACTTCTCCTGTTTTGTCTGTCTTGCTTGCAATGTTGAATTTGGGGCAGCCTCTTCAATGAGTCTGCTTCTTTAAAAAATGACTTTAGAGACTACTCTTGGATTTGAAAGATGACCCCATTTTTACAAGAGATGCCCTGGAGGAGGTCGATGGTAAGCCAAGCACAAATAACACTATCATTCAGAACTTCAGATTTTTACAGACAAGAAGTGAATTTGCTCAGTGGGATGTAAAAGGTGTGACACTGTGGCTTGTTTTATATGGACTATAAACTTAAGATATTCTCTGATCTGGATCCTTCTATACAACTTAAAGCATAACAGACTTTTACCTAGAAGAAAATGTTTTTTTTTTCTTTCTGCATAAGATTAATGCACTCCTGCAACACTGACCTCTTCCATGAGAACAGAGATGGTTTTCTTTTTACCAAAAAGACTGCACAGCAGTCAGCTAACACAGTGTAACACAGCTAACACACAGAAGACACTTACTGAATACATACTGAATTGAATTACTCTCTCCCTTACATTTGTTCATCACCTTTTAAGTCATTTCAAATCTCTGGACCTCAGCTTTTTCATCTGCAAAATGGAATTGCTCTACTCATTTTGTCTAGCATGTCCCTAAGTAGGCTCAAAAATTCTTGAAGTTAATGTTAGAAAAATCAATCATTAAATGAGGATTTATTGATGTATGTAGGAGGTGCAGAATACTCAAAGACAAAAGTGAAAGAGTCTCTTCTCTAAAAGAAGTTTCATTTTATTGAGGAAAAGTATTATGTACTCATGCATACACATATGTGGGCGTGTATCTCTAATATGTATACAGAGTATACATATGTATGTGTGTTTGTGTAATATGTGTGTGTGTGTGTGTGTGTGTGTGTATAGGCAGCTAGGTGGTGCAGTGGGTCGAGAGCAGACCTAGAATCAGGAAGGTCTGGGTTAAAATATGCCTTTGGATGCTTACTAAGCCATGTGACTCTGGACAAGTCACTTAATCTTGCTTGCCTCCGTTTCCTCATCTGTAAAATTATCTGGAGAAAGAAATGGTATATCACTCAAGCATCTTTGCCAAGCAAACTGCCAATGGAATCATGAAGAGTCAGACATGAATGAAATGACTGAATAACAAATGTACACACAAACACACACATACAGTGGGTGATGATTTTGGTGCAATAGCGGGAGGTACTTGTATATAAAGACATTAAGACAGAGATGCAGAGAGTGTATGTTTTAAATATGTTTGATATCTGTCTATGGATAAACAGCATTGTGTCTGATCTTAAAGGTACTTCTGAGCTGAAAGGTACTTCAGAAGTCATCACATCTGACAAGCTATTTTTTTTTCAGATGAGGAAATTAGGGTTCAAGAACATGATGTGACTTGCCCAGGGTCACAGATGAAAATCAGAGATTAGGATTCTAATAAAATTCATTAGCTTCCAAATCCAAGACTTTCATTTACTGGTTTACTAATGATATTACAATAATATTGTATTTTATTGTTAAGCAATACAAATCTACAAATCTATTTTTCCTCTCCCTGGTATTATATTGGACTCAGGCTGGTCTTGTGGAAAATCCTTTGTAAAACTTAATGTGTTACAGAATGTTAAGAGAGAGTGATGGGCAGATATAGGAACCCAGTTAGTAGAGTTGGTCCAATTCTTAGGCTTTGCTATGCCCTTACATTTGTTATGTGGTTATGACTAGGTTATTCATTATTTATGGAGCAGATCTGAAGGAGATGGATTGACTCGTTGCCATACTCTACTTCCCTCTTTATTCTTGGCAGTTCTCCCTTCCATGTTGTCTTCATGAATAGTCTGCCCTTGATATGATGCCTGCAGGGGCCAAATTTCAGCCCTTGTCAAGAGTCACAGCTTTCGCTCTTCATCTTATGGACAGCATGGTATTGGGGTTCAACCAAAGATAGCTCGCTTTTTGTTGTTACACAGTATAATCTGGCAGCATTCTTTGGTCTGACCCAGCTATTAACACAGAAATTACATTATCCCAATTGGTCAAAGACTGCAGCAAAACAATCCATTTGGATGGATGCCACTGATGGAGAATCTTTGACAGATGGTTGTCAGTGGAATGGTGCTGATGCAACAGTACCAACAACCAGGATCCAACTGATGGACTTCTACTTCCAAGGAAGTCAAGAGGCATAAAGCTATGTGGAAGCTTAAAACCAAAGAAGTTTTTCATCCTTTTTGCCATTGCTGTTAATGCAGTTGGCTAGGTGTTTTTCCTCTTGGGTTTGGGGACATTTGGTATCTTCTCCATGAAGCCTTTCCTGATCCCTATAAAGAATAGTGCTCTTTCCTGGCATTCATTTCAGGGGAGTCATTTGACTTTCCCTATATAATATGATTCCAAAGGGCAGGAACTGTTGCATTTTTCATTTAGACAACTTCATCATGGCTACCACCAAGAAAAAGGCAAAATTCCAAAGCAGAAAAATGTGCCTTCATCCCTCCCTCTCATTCATATATGTGGGTCACTTGCTCAGACTTTACTTACTTCTCAGATTCCCCAAAGTCATAGTTTTCTAATGTATCCTCCAATATCACTGATGTCATCAAGGCCTGCCTTCCTTCCCCAAATTGTCCCCTTTGACCTCTGTACACAAATCAAATTTTCTTTTCCTTAAATTCTACTACTTAGGCTATATTGATTTGATTATAGGATATAAATGACACTAGTTATGAATGAGACCCAATCCCTTGGAAAGAGGTAGGATAAACCCATCCTTTGATGTACATTTGTGAATTGAAAGAAATATCTAGTGCAAAGTTCTTAAATCACAGAAGTAGGAACTAATTTTTTTTTTATAATTGCAGTTAGATATAGTTGGTTTCCTTTGTAAACTTATATATTTAAATTTATGCATTTTAAAATCTTATTTTGAAAAGAGGTCTATAGCCTTCATCAGAAGGCCAATGAGGTTAGGACTATTTGTTCATGTTTCTGGCAAACTTTTTCTTCTTCTTCCCCTACCTTCCAAACTTTTCTACATAGTTTGGTAGAGCTGTAGATTTAGATTGAAAAGGAACTTATTCTTGATACTAAAAAGCTATTATTGAAAAGCTGATTATTTGTATATTTAATTATTTGGGTTATGTGTAGATAGTGATAGGTTTGAACATTATAAAACATATATACATTAGGAAAATTTTAAAGTGATATATTCATGATTATTTATAAATTTCACTAGTGTACCTTTGAACTGATGTGCTTTATATACTATTTAAATATGCTGACAAAATCTGAATGAGCTTGAAAGAGGAAATAAAAATATTTTAAAACATATTATTAATAAAACAAAAGGGATTAACATTCACTAATATATTTGTACATTGTTTAATATGTATAGATATTTGAAAGCAACATAATTGAGTTCCCTCATTAGTTTTTAAATCAAATTAAGATAAGCATTTGTTAAGTGTCTACTCCCTGCCAGTCACTGTGTCTGGGGAGCAAACAAATCCAAAAAGGAGCTCAGAGTCTAATGGGGGAACAAACAGGCAAACAACTAATTATCAACAAGATATAAACAGGATGACTTGGAGATCTTCACAAATGGGCAGCACTAGGATACAGAGGGAATGGGGAAAGGCTTCTTACAGATGGTGGGATTTTAGTAGCAACATGAGGGAAGCCAAGGAAATAGAACTAGAGGAAGCCATAGGAGATGCAGATGGAGAAGAAAGAATTCCAGTCATGGAGATTTAGTCAATGAAAAAGCATATTCAGTAGATGCCATGTATTGTGCTAGGAACATGAGTGGTTTAACAATCTGTAATAGAATTATTAAAAAGCTTTGGTTTTAAGTTTATTGCTCAGAAGCCTAAGCTGGTATGGATAGGACCTCTCCTGAGAGTAAGGAAAATTGATCTTTTTCTATTAGTGATACTTATGTCTTCTCAGAATACTTTTCTTCATATTTATTGTCTTAGAGTTGTCAACTGAGAGATGGATAGACAGACATTATGAATTACATAAACACACTGACACCTGAAGAAAAAAATGTCCCAGTATATTCAAAATATTTTTTACAAAGAGGAAGAGGAAGAGAAATCCATTCCTTCATCTCCAAAGAACAACTGTTGTAGAAAGAATGGCCCCAGAATCAAAGAGATGTTTCTCTGTCAATGCATTGATGACCCTTTGATTCTGCCAACATGTAAGTCTTTTCTCTGGCATTTGCTTAAACTTTGCTTCATTCATACACATCCTCCTCCTCCTACTTTATAATGTTCATATTGAAAGACCCTAAACTATGCCACAGACTAATCCTCATTATTTTATTATGAATGATTATTATGATGATAAGTGTAATAATAATAATATATTTCCAGGCAAACTCATTGATTTGTGACCAAAGCATCTGTCAGGAAAGCTAAGGGAGGTGGGATATTGATTTGAAATGAATCAAATGGAATTCCTAATATTTCTTCCTTTGCAAATTCAAGAGCTTGGAGTAGGTTGCTGAGTTGGTCTTTACGGGATCTCAGCTTTTTACTTTTGTGAATCCTGTGCCATTTCTGTCTCTTCTGCTACACTGAAATTGTCCAAGCTGTCATTAATGACACAAAGTGAACAGATGAGAGGAAGATGAGGAGGAGGGTTACAATGGGGATGATCATTGGGATCTGTGACTGATTGAAGTGATAAGGATAGGACACTCACTAGAATTTTCTCTATCACTTCACTCCTTCAGACATAGAGACCCTGAGAAATAGGGCCACTTTCACCTTGAATCAGATTAGGGGTAGCAAGCTAGTTGTTATTATTCAGCTCTCAAAGTAATTTTCCTAAAGCCCAGGTCTGATCATGCTATCCTTGACTCATTAAAATTTTGGAGTTCTCTATGATGTCCAAGATCAAATAGCCTTTGTTTCCCACTCAAGGCCCCTTATAAGCTGCTGTATACTTTTCTAGTCTTCTTATACTTTTCATTTCTTCCTCTGATCTAGTGACACTGGCCTCTTTTTCATTTCTTTATACAAGAAGCTCTTTTTTTAATCAGTTCTGGTAATTTTCACTAACCATCCTCCATGCTTCCAAATGTTCTCCCTCACCATCTAAGGCTTTTGGCTTTATAAATCCTGCCTTCTATGAAATATCTTTCCTATTTGCCCTTAATTCTAATTTTTTCTGTTGTTTATTTCTAATTAATTCAACATATCCCTTTTGCACCTAGTTGTTTGCATGTTGCTTTCCCCAAGAGACTATGGACTTCTTGGGTGCAGGGATTATCTTGATTCTCTCTTTGTAACTCCATGGCTTAAAACAATGCCTGGCACATATTGGATATTGTTTACTGAGTCACTTAACAGACTTTGGAAGGTGACACATAATGGGTTATTATGAATAGCCCCCACAGAATTATTCTTCTATTGTAATTTTTATTGTTTTCTATTCTAATGAAGCTTTTAAATGATGCTGATGTCTTTTATCTTGAGGACCTATCTTTCCCAGAGAGTCTTGGCCCTAACCAAATACTCATATGCTTTTCTCATCATAAACATCATCGTCACCATCATTATCATCATCATCATCATCATCATCATCAACATCATCATCAGGAGATGGAGTAGTATAATAGTAGCAGTAATAATAAAAATAGTAGTAGGAGTAGTAGTAATAGGAGAAGTAGTAGTAATAGTAGTAGTAGTAGTAATCATTATATTATTTCATTCTCATTATTTTCAGAGGGATTGCAGAAAGAAATGATCCTTCCACAAGAACTTTTCTGCTGTTGTTTTGTACAGAATCCACTTGATATCGAGTAGATCATTAAAATAATTTTGATTAAAAATTTTTAGAATATAAACATTCTCTCACTAAAGTTATTCTGTTCACCAAAGGCATATTTAGTGCATTTCCAGTAGTGCACAGGACAATAGGAATGAACAGTATTGAATTTTATTTCCACATGATTTTGATATACTTGGTATTTTGAAAATATTTCATGCCAAGTCTAAAATTGACTGTGACATAATACATTTCATATAAGCCTGGCTCTTGCTTTCACTAATTATGGAAGCCAAAGCATGTCCCTCATCCTCTCTGAGGCTCAGTTTTATCATCTGAAAAATGGAAATAATGATTTTTATGTCACTTACTATTATTCTTTCATGTTCCCTGTGGAGTAAATTACTAAACAGGTAGATAATGGATTGTTAATTAAATGACAATTGTTCTAATATGCATTCATTAAAGTCATCTTTAGTACAACTTCACTAATTGAAGCAGATGTTATATATGTATATAAATACAGGTATATATTATATATGTACATAAACATATTCATATATTACACATATGCCATTATAACATATGCCACGGTATACATGAATATATTTTTATTATTTTTTGGAAATTATATTTGGAATGGTGCCATCTGTTCATTTTTTTATCTTGTTCTGTGAATTCATGTGATTTCTAGACAATTTTAGGCGATAGTTTAACCTATGCTATTAGATGAATTAATTCTAGTCCAAGTTGTTGGTTGAACTCCACAGAACATATTATGGTTCCTGTTTGTAGTATGGGAATTTATTGCATGCTAGTTCACCAAACATCATGAGATTCTGAGATATAATTCCAGCTACCAGGTCATAACTTGCTAGACATTTGGTAGATGCTAAATTTTTAAGAGCCTGAGGTGATGTGTTACAGTTTCATCATTTCCTTGAAAAATATGCATTGATTTTAATCACTCAGTAATCATTTACCAAGTCACCATTAAATGGGAGCCACTATGATCACTGATGAGACTTTAAAGACAAAGATGGAACAGTCACTACCTTGAAGAACCTTAATTTTTAACAAGGAAGGCAACATGGAATGCATTCAGCTGTGAATGTACCAGTGTCACCACTGATCCAAGTAACATTTGGCATCAGTGAATTTGTGAGACATTGACGCTACCCAAAAGAAAATAGTTTGAAATTTTTTTCTATCCAATGAAAGGAATACATACTTTTATAACCTCTGGCTTAACTTTTATTTTTCATTTTCTAGAACAAGTAGTAAAGGTATGAAGTTTACATATATACATATATTTATATACAAATGCATATATGCATACACATATATGTAGCCATAAAATACATGTATATATGAACACATATTCATACAGAATATAATGGCTAGCATTTTTTAAGTGCTTAAAGTTTTACAAAGATTTTTACATATTTATCTTATTTGATTCTCAAGTTAATCCTTTGAAAAGTTGCTATTGCTTCCTATATTTTATAGGTAAAGAAACCAAGGAATTGAGGAATCTAGTGAATGGCTCATTGTCACATAGACAGTGGGAGTCTTCATCATTCAAACTTGGGTCTTCCTGCCTCCAAGACAATCTTTCTTTCCACTATATCACATAGCTTTCTATGTTCTTTGAAATTATAAGTTTTATAGTTTATAGAACTAGATGAATATCTACCTCCTCCTCTTTGTCTCTGCTCCCACACATTTTCTCACCTTCCTGACAAATGTCCAGACTAATGTATATCTTATGTTTATATTCTTTCCAAAAAACCAAACCAAACAAAACACTACTATGACATTCCACCACCAACAACAACCACTTTTTGTGTGACTTCTGGGGGCCATTGCCATTGGTTCTAGAGATAATACTTCTAAATGCTGAAGTTTTCTCCTAATGGATATAAGGAAAAATTGAGCAGAAAATTGTGGGAAATAATCCTGTAGAATGTAGGGAGCAGTGCTAATTATGCCGGAGGAGAACAATTTCCAGCTCACCCTCTCTGCTTCGGAACTCTGTGTCCAAGGTGGATCATTTGAACTCTGTGAGATTTTCTAACACAGGCCACCTACATTTTCTGGCATTTTTTCTCTTTGTCATTTGAAGGGTAACTCCTTCTTCACTCGCCCAGTAATATTTGAACTGTCTACAATGCCAAGAACATTTAGAGAAAAAAAAACAAGTAATTTAACCTAAAGCATAGAATTTACTCTCAGTGGGAAAGAGCCAGGCAGACATCAACAAATCCAGAAAGCTAAGGCAAGAAGAAAACTGTACAGAAGGTAGTGTGGAGCCCTACTTGTTTGATGCCATATGCCTAACAGAGCCTCAGTGGAAAGGAAGTACTCCTGGAGGCTTCTTCCCTAGAAGGCAGAATGGATTATCAATAGAATCACAGAGAATCTCTGAACTGGAAGAGACCTCATTAGCCATGCCATTGAACTCATTGAAGAACAAGAATTCTCCAGAACTGGATATTTAGATGTTGCCTGACTGTATCCAGTGAAAGGTAAAGCCAAAGATTATACCCATTTTAGATGGCTGTATACATTAGGATGTTTTCATCCTACCCAGCTTAAATTTGTCTCTGAATTTCCAGCTATTGTTCCCACCTCTGCAATCTAGGGCCAAGCAGAATAAGGTTAGTAATCCATCTTCCACATGACAGCCTTTCAAAGTCTTTAAAACAGCTATCAAATACTTGACCTTCAAATATTTAAAGATAGGATACAAAGGATTTTTCATCTACTTGTGTCTTTTTCCAAATTACCAGACAAATGACAGCCAGTGGTCAAGGGGTGTTGTTGATTATTAGTTGGTCAGTCAACAAGTATTTAAGAATCTATTACATGGCAGGCACCATGCTAAGTGCTAGGGTTACAAAGTACAAAAAAAAAAAAAGACATGATACACTCACTGCTCTCAGAAAGCCAAGTCTAATCCTGGAGACAAATAATTATGGTCAAATTATACACACACACACATTATATACACATCCATATTATTTATATATGTATGTGTATCTAGAGAAATATATGTCTATACACACATACATATATATATATATATATATATTTGAGATATATAAATGGAGGGAAGGCACTAGCCTTAGGGGGAATAAGGAAAGGCTTTTTTTTAAGGTAGAGGAAAAGTAAAAAGGATTTTAGCTGGTGCTTATTGAAGCAAACTGATATTATCCCAAGGGAGTACCTGACGGCTTAACTAACTGAAAACATCTCCAAACCACTAGCCAGTGATTTTAGTCAGAATAAAGAATTTATGTGGTTCAGTGCTCTCCTCGCTGGCAGAGAAGCACTGAGTTACCTTTTGCACTGGAGGAGACACCATCTACAACTGGGTGAAGGTTGTCTTCCATCTGTAGCATTTAATTACCCAGAACACCTATTTAAAGGCTCATAGGATTTAGAGTAGGAATCAAGATTAAGTGACTTTACAAGACTACATAGATAGTAGATATGAGGCTTCACCTCATGCCTGGCTCTATATTTACTATGTTTTGGTGCCTCTCAACTGGCACAGAGTAGGTGTGACTCATGAATGAGTGAGTTAATTAGGTAAAACTGAAGTGACTATGGTGCTATGTTTTAGAGCAGCATATAGATCAATGCTCTCTGAGAAAAGAATATCAACAGAACTGTGGACTGGGTCTTACATTAATTAGAAGGTATTTACTTAGAGAAGAAAGTTTTCTATTTTATATTTATAGAATCTTTTTTATAAAGAAACAACTCCCCAAAGATATAAAGATAAGCAATCAACTCATTTTCTCTCCTTAAATATTCAAATCAAAGACAGAATTTCAAAGATCTAGCTTGTTTTCTTAAATTATAGTGTTAAGATATTGAAAATCTAAATACTAATACTGAGCATTAGATTGGTTTCAGGGCTATATTTTTGTTTTGGTTGTTCTGGGAAAATGCTAGTGCATTTGTCTCCATGCTGCCTTCTAACAAAACCAGTGTGTCTCTGAATCACACAATTTCATAGTTGGAAAGGACCCAAATGGCTCCTCATCCAGCCTATATCTAAATTAAACCCCCTTCTACCATGTTCCCAAGTAATCATTCAACTGTTACCTTATAACTTGTTGGGGAAGGTAGGTCAGTATCTGTTGGGCATGATGTGCAACGTCGATCTGTAGATATTGACCTCGATGTTAGTTATTCCTTCCAACATTCACATAGTTTCCTGATTTCCCAAAGATATCAGTGAGGATTGAGAAAGCACTGGCAAAGATTAGTGAGTAGCTCACAAGATCATAAATTTAGAAGTGTAAATAAGGAATCTAAGCCCCAGAGAAATTAAATGACTGGTCACATAGCTAAGAAGTATTTGAGGTTGTGTTTGAACTCAAGTATTTTTGTCATATGTCAAGAGGTAGTGAAGCAAATGGTTAGCTAATATGTCTGTTGAATAAATGGTTTATTGGTTATGCAGTTACGTTTGTTTATTTGTTATGTTGTGATCCTGTGACATCCCTTGTCCTTTTGGCCTTTCCTGGGCATTTATACAATTTAATACTTCTATTTGTAACACAAAAATGGTATAAAACATTTTAATTCCAAACTACTACTTTAAAATTGTCATGGTTTTCCATTGCTTTTGTTTCCCAATTATAGTTTGCCAGCATCAGCCTTCTGTCCATTCAGATGTAATGAGACATTTCAAAAGCTTTTTTTGTCCATCAGGAAAAAATACTGTGAAAGCTGCTACGTTCTTACAGATCAAAACTCACTCAACAAGTGAGAATTTCAAAATGCCATCAGCATTAGTGAACACCTTAGATATAATTGTAAATTAATCCTTTATAAATTTATGTAGGCTTCCTCAAAATGCTACAGCAATAGATTTTTTTAGGAAACCACATTTAATTATATCTTTGGGCAGGAACCATACATCAAAAATGAGACAACAATGTTGAAAAATTAACTAGATTTCCATTTTTAGCAAGAAGTCTTTTACAAAAGTGAAAACAAGAAACCTTGCTAAAATGATCCCTACAATTTTCAATCTTCAGTTTATGTTGATTTCCTTCAATTATTAATGACATTTGTGGCAGAAACAAAAGACTGTTTATAAGAAAATGTAAGTTTTGTTTAAATTTCATCTCTTACAACCTCCCTTTTAACATAAATATCAAATCATGTTCATTTCATTTTCTTGAGTATTTATTGCATAGGGAATCAATTAACAGTAAAGTTAATTGCTAACTATAAAGTTGTTAATTGAGTCAAATTACACATGATAGCTTTGTAATTTGGATAAATGATGGCTTCAGATGGATACGTGACCTCCAAACATGTCATAGAAGGCCTAAGGCTGTGTAATATAAGAATCCAAAGAGAAATTACATTAAAATACAAACAGGGTGTAGTCGTAACAATTAGAATTGACTGTGCCTCATAATAAAGACTCCAAACAAGAAAATTTCTTCTAGAAAACATAAAGTACACCAAAAATCATCTACCTAAGTACAAACTTATTTCACACGGCTCCCCTTTAAACATCATATTATAGGCTAACCTTATTGGTCTACTGTTTGTTCCCCAAACTTAGCATTCCATCTTTAGCCAATATAAGCCTTTAAACATACTATATCTCCAGAGGTGGAAATATGCCCTTTGCTTATCTCTTAGAATTCATTAAAATACCTACTGCTCTCCACAGCCCATCTGATATGTCACCTTGTCCAAGAAACTCTTCTGGACCTTCTTAATTGTCTGTGTTCCCCCCGAACAAGTTTTTTTTTTAATATATTTTATTTGATCATTTCCAAGCATTATTCGTTAAAGATCATTTTCTTTTCCTCCCCCCCCACCCCCCATAGCCGACGCGTAAGTCCACTGGGCATTAGATGTTTTCTTGATTTGAACCCATTGCTTTGTTGATAGTATTTGCATTAGAGTGTTCCTTTAGAGTCTCTCCTCTGTCATGTCCCCTCAACCTCTGTATTCAGGCAGTTTCTTTTTCTCGGTGTTTCCACTCCCATAGTTTATCCTTTGCTTATGAATGGTGTTTTTTTCTCCTAGATCCCTGCAAGTTGTTCAGGGACATTACACCGCCACTAATGGAGAAGTCCATTACGTTCGATTATACCACAGTGTATTAGTCTTTGTGTACAATGTTCTCCTGGTTCTGCTCCTCTCGCTCTGCATCACTTCCTGGAGGTTGTTCCAGTCTCCATGGAACTTCTCCACTTTATTATTCCTTTTAGCACAATAGTACTCCATCACCAACATATACCACAGTTTGTTCAGCCATTCCCCAATTGATGGGCATCCCCTCGTTTTCCAGTTTTGGGCCACCACAAAGAGCGCAGCTATGAATATTTTTGTACAAGTCTTTGTGTCCATTATTTCTTTGGGGTACAGACCCAGCAGTGCTATGGCTGGGTCAAAGGGTAGATATTCTTTTGTCGCCCTTTGGGCATAGTTCCAAATTGCCCTCCAGAATGGTTGGATCAGTTCACAACTCCACCAGCAATGAATTAATGTCCCTACTTTGCCACACCCCCTCCAGCATTCATTACTTTCCTTTGCTATTATGTTAGCCAATCTGCTAGGTGTGAGGTGATACCTCAGAGTTGTTTTGATTTGCATCTCTCTGATTATAAGAGATGTAGAACACTTCTTCATGTGCTTGTTAATAGTTTTGATTTCTTTATCTGAGAACTGCCTATGATTTTTTGTACAATTGATTTAGCTCATTATAAATATGAGTAATTAAACCTTTGTCAGAGGTTTCTATGAAGATTTTTTCCCAATTTGTTGTTTCCCTTCTGATTTTAGTTATATTGGTTTTGTTTGTACAAAAGCTTTTTAGTTTGATGTAGTCAAAATTATTTATTTTACATTTTGTGATTCTTTCTATATCTTGCTTGGTTTTAAAGCCTTTCCCCTCCCAAAGGTCTGACATGTATACTATTCTGTGTTTACCCAATTTACTTATGGTTTCCTTCTTTATGTTTAAGTCACTCACCCATTTTGAATTTATCTTGGTGTAGGGTGTGAGGTGTTGATCTATTCCTAGTCTCTCCCACACTGTCTTCCAATTTTCCCAGCAGTTTTTATCGAATAGTGGATTTTTGTCCCAAAAGCTGGGATCTTTGGGTTTATCGTATACTGTCTTGCTGAGGTCGCTTTCCCCCAGTCTATTCCACTGATCTTCCTTTCTGTTTCTTAGCCAGTACCAAATTGTTTTGATGACTGCTGCTTTGTAATATAGTTTAAGGTCAGGGACTGCAAGGCCCCCATCATATGTGTTTTTTTTTCATTATTTCCCTGGATATCCTTGATCTTTTGTTCTTCCAAATGAACTTTGTTATGGTTTTTTCTAAATCAGTGAAGAAGTATTTTGGTAGTTCAATGGGTATGGCACTAAATAGATAAATAAGTTTGGGTAGGATGGTCATTTTTATTATATTGGCTCGTCCTATCCATGAGCAGTTAATGTTTTTCCATTTGTTCAGGTCTAGTTTTAGTTGTGTGGCGCCCCGAACAAGTTTTATAATTTTCTTATCTGTTTAAATGTTTATCTATTACTCCTCAGGACTTTTGGTTTCTTGTTGTTTCATCTTTTTTTGTCTTCTGTTTCTTGTGCAGTGTACCTTGCATAGAATAAGTGATTAAAATGCTTAATAAATTTATGAATGCATGAACAAATGGATAAATTAATCTTGCCTCAGTGCCTGTGGAACTCATTACCTTGTCAAAGATGTTGGTGACACCAATGTGTATTTATCCTTAGGTCAGTTATGTTGTTTATTCGCTAGATATTATAATTATATATACATATATATATATATATATAATATTGAGCTATTGAGCTATCAACAAAAATGGCAATTGAAAGAAAGCCTGTTTGACTTTTGGGTCAATTTTCGTTTCTCATTGATCAAATAACAGTCAAAGCAGCAGAGAGGAACAGATGATAAACTTGAAGTAATGAGCTTGGAATTATGGTCCTGGATATGGAATCAAGGTCTCTCACTGCCAAATCTTGGGCAAATCTCTTAATGTTTTCATGTATATTTTACTCTCTCATGTAAAATGAAAGGGCTGAAACAAACAGCTTCTTCCTTTCTTCTAGTTCAGTCCTTCAAAGTTTTTCATAATGCTTTTTATACACTGCCTCATTCAATTAAGTGAAAGAAGATTATTTGTTTATTTAACCGTATTAAAAGACAATATCACGTTGGATTTCTGACCTAATTAATAGGGCATCTTAGTACACATCATGACCTTTCCAGGTCTTATATCATGAAGTCATTGCCCATGTCATACCATTCATTTGGAAAGCTATGTAATAGAACAACAGTCACTAGAATTATCCAGTTCATTTGAGCAATATAAAAAAAAAATCAAGCCAGGCAATTTGGGCTCCTAAGTGAATTTTTACCTAAGTGATCTAGCTATCTATATTGTATGGCGATAAAGCAATGAATTGGATTCTTATAGTTACTCCTCACACTTATGTCAAACAACCAATTTCCCTTTCTACTTTTTATACAGTATTTATCAATTTCCTGAAAGCACATTAATTTTATTAGTCACCTTCTACCCACCAATACAGTAACCTTTCTTCATTTTCTTTGTCATTTCTATAATATTTAGTTTGTTGAAAATTTATTTCCTTTGAATGCTTTCTTCCTATGTTGTCTTCCAAAACCTACACTGTCCTTCCCTCTGCTCCCCCAATTTTCCATGGCTTATTATCTATATTAATTGATATTTTTGTCATTTCTCTGACATAACATTCCCTGAAATTTTTCCCCTTGGTAAACTTTTCTTCTCTCTCTCTCTCTCTCTCTCTCTCTCTCTCTCTCTCTCTCTCTCTCTCTCTCTCTCTCTCTCTCTCCTCTTTCTCTCTCTCTCTCTCTCTGTGTTTCTGGCTCTGGGTCTGGCTCTGTCTGTCTCTCTGTGTGTATGTCTTTCTCTCTATGTATGTCTCTCTCTCTCTCTCTCTCTCTCTCTCTCTCTCTCTCTCTCTCTCTCTCTCTCTGTCTGTCTCTGTCTTTCTCTGTGTCTGTCTCTCAGAAATATCACTAATTCATGGTTTCTGCTATCACTTCTATCAGATGGTTTCAAAATCTCTATCTCTAGTACAACCCTCTATGCAGTAGGTATTACCTGAATGTTTCAGGGATTCTTCAAAACCAAAATGTTCCAAACTTATCTTATTATTTTGCTCCTATTTATCATTCAGCATCATTTCTTTTCTTTATATTTTTAGCACCATTTCTTTTTAACCTAGGTGATAGCTTTGTTTCTTCTTTCTCACTTACTTCTCATTTCCAATCAATTTCCAATTCCTATCTATTCTATTAAAATGCAACTTACCTTCTGTCTTAGAACCTATACTAAGAATTAATTCCAAGTCTGAAGAGCACTATGGGCTAGGCAATTGAGATTAAGTAACCTGCACAGGGTCACACAGCTAAGAAGTATCTGAGGTCAGATTTGAATTCATATACTTTTCCTTCCAGTCCTGACTCTCTATCACCAGTGCTATCTAGGTTCTCCCTGTCTATTCTATTTTTGTAATTTATTTTGAATAATTCTTTTTTCTCTCCATGATTGCCATCCTTCTACAAATACTAATAATCACTAATCTATATTAATTCAATAGCTTTTTAAAAGTTGACCAAGTACTCACTGTCTCCCAACTTCAATCTATCTTTTACAACAATGTCGAAAATCTGTATCTGGCCAAGTTATTCCTCAGATCAAAATTATTTAGCTAACTATTAAAAAAAAGCCCTCAGACTCATTATTTAGTCTGGTATTAAACACCCTCCAAAATGTGGTACCAAACTATCTTTGTAGTATTAACTATCCATGAGTACCCAAGTAGACAGCATAATTCTCTATATTTGTTTTGACATAGGCAAATGCAATCACCATAGAATATGGGATATTTGATGGCTGTGGGAAAGAGTTAAATATTCTCACCAAAGCAAATTCAGACTATGAGTACAGTCACGTTTTCAAATAATAGAAAGTCCATCATCCCCTCCTTCCCTCTCATTCAATGGCCAGTGATATTGTCCATGTACCCATTCAACTTTGACAAGGGCCCAAACTGACCTATTAGAAATTGCAAGTTTGGTACCCTCTATTGAAAGTATGTACACTCTTCACATGATTGTCCCTCCTATTTGACATTGTCTTCTTCCTCTCTTTTTTTCTTAAAATCTCTGAATTTAAGTCAAATTCTATATTCTTAGAGATGTCATTTCCAATTCTCACACTTATCTTATTTTAGCTACCAAATTTCCTCACAATTGATAATTTTCTTCTCTTATTTTACTTAGTATATAGACTTTTATGTACCTATTCATGTTCCTTCTAGCTTTTTGATAGGAAGTCCTGCATTCTAGTCACTGTACTACTTAGCTGATTACTATTATCATTACATAGAATCAAGGACAGTTGCAAGGACAGGAGGTATTAGAAGAGGGAGAGGGTCCTTCTCCATCTCATTTCTAGCCAGATTCAGAATCCAAAGGAATCTTTGTCCCAGTTCTTTGAAAATTAAGAGCAATCTCTCCTAGGCTTCATGAACTGACTGTCAAAATGTTAAGGAGAGGAAAGATCAATATGAAAGAATTCATATGCAACCACACTCCTGAAATATTAGTTTCCTTAAAGTATCATCTCTATTTTGGTGGTTAGGATATCTTTCTGACTCCATAGCAAAGCAACCAAATATCTCCTCATGAAAATCTAGCTACTGGCTTTTTATGCCTATAATATTGCTACAGAGACAAAGCATATTCAGCAATAGCAACTAATTACAAACCACATGGTAGTGACCATTGATAGCATCATGGTATACAGATATGCCACAGAGACCTGGCAGAGAAATCAATAGTAAATAGTTACTTTCAAATTTAATGTCAATAAAATTTATTCTTGGTGGAAGGAATGACATTATTGGAGAAGGAGGAGGCAAACCACCCCAGTATCTGTTCCAATGAAAACCCCATGAACAGTTTGGCCCTCATGGACTTGAAGAGTTGGACATGATTGAATGAATGAACAAAAGGAAAAATATGCTGGAAATTAGAGCAATTAAAAAATGAAGGGTGTATTTTGGGAGGTAACTGGTATCCTGTTCATAAGGGTCTTCAAATAAGGGCTGGATAACTACTGGTTAGGGATGAGATAGAGAAGATTCTTTTTTAGGTAACAAATCAATGAGATGACTTCTGATATTGCTTCCTGTACTAAAAACACACAATTTAAAGCCTGTAGAAATCTGAAAGTTTTTAAAAATGGAAGCATATTTAATGATGATATGGTGCTTTGCCCCATCTACATTTGCATCCTGAATTTTTTTTTTAAACATCCAAGTAGGAGAGAGGATGGGGCCGCGGGGTCTGTGTTGGTGGCTGGAGCATTAATAGTGGCGGCCACACAATTTCTGCTGCTGCTAGGGTCGGGGCGGCAAGATGGCCAATGGGTTTGGCTGCAAAGAGAAATGCAGCGACCAGATGATGGTCTCGCTGCCCTAGTCTCGCATCCGTGTGGTCATGAAAAGCTCCCCTGAGGTGTCCAGCATCCATCAAGAAGCACTGGTGCTCACGGCCAACACCACAGCCTCATCACGTAGGTTTGGGCTGGAGACTTTTTCCAACTCCTTTGCTGATATCACCTCATCCCTGGAAGTATCCTCCAATCCAGCAGCAACTGGAAAACAATTAACTCCTTGACTGAGAAAGTGTGGACTAGACAAGCCAAACTTTGGGGAGCACAACACAGTCCAGTCTGGTGCTTTTAAGAGATATTTTTGTCTATCCTCAGCAGGGAGGAGTTGAGCAGGGAGCAAGAAGTCTGGCCAGTTTACAACTCCCAACTCATTGGCTTCATTGTCTGGTTTGCAGTGGTGTGAATTACCAGAACTTCAGATATACGCATATTCAAATGGAAGGAACTCTTTGTTCAATATCTATTCCTAAAAATATGGCAGTGGAAAGGAGAAGAAAGCACTTATTTACAGTGATTTATCAAATACTGCAGAAGAGTCAGAAACCTTTCAATTTCTCGCAGATATATTACCAAAGAAGATTTTAGCCAGCAAATACCTGAAAATGCTTAAGGAAGAGAAGGGGGAAGAAGAAGATGAGGAAGAGGAAGAAGATGAGAGTGAGGATGAAGAAGCTGAATCTTAAAATATAAAAGCAATACTTTATAATTAACCAAAATTGTTCTACCAACCCCGCTCTGGCCCCTTTCTCCTAAATAAAATAAAGAGCTGTTCCATTTCATTGCCATACAGAATTTTATATCTAGTCCATCTATCCATTTCAGTCTGAGGAATGAGTTAAACAAAAGAAAATTTACTTGATTTGCATTACATTTGAAGGCATCACTAAGCTGCATATTTATTCTGATATCTTGTTTGTCTTATTAAACAATGAACTTTACATCCTTAAGGGAAACCAACATGAAATGCTTATCGTTTTTATTAATTGATATAGATTTAAGATCTAGTGATAGTAAATATAAATTAATATATGTATATTATGAAATTATTTTACTTGTGGATCATACTCGTATTCAGTTGAACATTTAGTTTATTTTTGGTTAAATATGTAATATAGAGCATATTACATATTAATTCTATAAATCAAGAATTTTTTACAGTTTGATAAAAGAGAGTTTATTTTGTACTGTAAAAGATTTTTCCATTCTGTATTTTTAAAAAATGTACATAATTTCCCTTCAATAAAATGGTCCATTATCAGAAAAAATAATAAACATTCTAGTAGTTACTAACTTGTATTTATTAAATTTGCAGAAAGACCATGTAAGGCTTAGTTGTCATGGTGCTTCTTTCTGATTAGACTTGGTAGTTTCTTGTTTATATTTCTCCATGAAAATGTAAAATCTTTTAAAGGTGATCTAATGATTTACCCAAGTTGAGTAACTTCTAGTAATCTTGTTATGTATTTTGAGTTCTCTAAATGGTGATATATCTAAGATAATCACAAATTTTAACACTGAGGTCAAGACTAGAATCTCAGGGTTCTAATTCCTAGTACATTGTTGATGTATTATACCTGGCTTTCTTTACAGTCATCTTCAATGGTTAAAAATAGATTTGTCAACAGATGTTAAAGTATGTATGTATATTTGATAAAATAGACTTTAAAATAGTAACATTTAATGAATGGTAGGACTTGTAGTTACCTTTAAAATATTCAAGAATCAATGTGTTTTAAACTCAAGCTAGTGTGCTAGCATGCTCTTAATTCAGAGGAATGTGTCTTAAGAGTAGAAGAATCAAAAACAAATAATCCACAACACTCCCAAATGCATCCTGAACCATATAAAATATAATTGGGAAATACTTAACAAAATACAATAAAATAGGGATAATATTAATATGTAGTTTCCCAAGTCAATCACTACTTTGCAGAGATCCTTGTGCAAGTTTTAGTTCGTGATACCTATTTCTATTTTAGTTTGACAACATTGGTTTAGAAGAAACTCAAACATACTTTAAAAATAGATTCCAATTTGAGTCTGTTTTTCTGGAATCCTTGTCTGATCTTTTTTTTTAATTTGGTAATCAGACCTATCCATGCGTGAGACAGTATGTGTGTGTATGGTTCTCCTATAGATATTGGATTGTTTGTACACTAGAAAAAAAGTTTTCTTCATAGCGATCTATTTTAGGGATGCCAATGGATTCCTGTTGGGATAGTTTATGACCATGTGACCTTGAACAAAAAATAAGGGCTGAACAATTTCCAAGATACAAGAAATATAGAGGGATTATGAAGTCTATATATTATTAGCATTGATCTATAGAAACATAGTATAAGGAATGATGGATTTAGAGGCAACCTGTGTCTGAATCCTAGCCCAGCTGTTCATTTCCTATGTGACATTAGACAAATCACTTAACCTCTATGGGCCTCAGTTTCCTGATTTGTAAAATGAGAGGTTCAAAAAAGGTAACATAGTAATAACAACAACGATGATAATAACAGCATTTAAAATATCTTTAGATTTCCAAAGCACTTTCGAAATATTACATTTTATTTTCTAATAACTTTGTGAGGTAGATGACATTACTTGCCATTTTAGAGAAAAGGAAATTGAGGCAGTCAGTGGTTATATTTACTTCCCCAAAGTAGTAAAACTAGTATCAAAGCATCACAAGTATCATAAGTCTGATTTGTACTTATGTTTTCTTGACTCTATGCCCAGAATTCTGTTAGTCTATTATACCACCTCACTGCCACTAGGTGAGTTCTAAGGATCCTTCTGGCTCAAAAATTATGTTCTTCTGACACAATCAAATAATATGAGAAAACTTCAACAATCCCTGATCATAGATCTTCTTCTGCAGGTTTGGATTTTGTCTATTTACCCACTATTTAAGACTGCTACAAAGTGCCAAGGCTGGCTGGTTTGGAGTTGAGGGCATCTTATCTAATCCATTCCCCCTAATTTGCTCTAGAAGATAAGCTATTATTCAGTGACTGCCTTAATTGCTTCTTGTTCCGGAAGTTCTTTTATTTTAGCATTTAATTCATTTCCTAATTATTTGAGCCAAATGGTGTTTGAACGTTGGTCTTAAACCAACTTCTGTTGTTTATGTGAGAGGAAAAAAGAACAGAAAAGTACAAGGTCTTTGAATCTCCCACCTCAGAATATCTTTTCAATCTATTTACTTTAAAAGCATTATTTGAAAATGCGAGGGCTGCTAAAAAGAAAGGTTTCTTGGGAGAATGCTATAGATGCCAAGAGTCTGGAAGCCCCTTGGAAAAAATTGCTGAGACGGGGTTCTTAAAAGAGCTCCATTTTCCTTGTACCCTATGCATCTGGAAAGTCTTTCTCCAAATCAGTTTCACAGTGAAAGACTTTTCAGTGTTTACCAATCTTTGGATGCCAGATTTTGCTAGGTTGTCATTCCTATTTGAAGAAGGTACATTGGCTGATCTAACTGTTCCTATGTAAATATCAGTAACATCCTTGGTTGCCCAGGTCTCACTTGGCATTTTCTTACTACTAGAAAGGATTATAAAACTGTGTATACCCATTGATCCAGCAATACCACTTTTATGCTTGTTTCCTAAAGTGATCAGGGGAAAAGGAAAAGAACCTATATGTTCTGAAACATTTATAGCAGCTCTCTTTGTGATGACAAGAAAATAAAAATTGAGAGGGTGCCTATCAATTGGGGAATGGCTTTACAAATTGTAGCATATGATTGTGATGGAAAACTTTTGCAGCCTAAAAAATGACAAGCAGGTAATTAAAAAAAAACATGGAAAATAAGTCAGGAAAATTTCTTAATTCTCTTGTCTTAAAAAATGGAGAGACCTTCATGATATTATGAAAAGTGAAACAAGCAGAAGAGACTATTATGCACAGCAACAAAAAATATTGTTTAAAGAGTAAATTGTGCATGTCCACCTCCAGAGAATGAATTGATAAATAGAAATAAGCAAGACATAGTTTTATGCATATATATATATATATTTGTTTATCAAATAAATACATTTTCTAGAGTGGGATGGGAGGGAGAGAGGGAGATACCTGGGGATTTTAATTTAACAAATAATATATACATCTAAAATTTTTGAAAAAGAAAAAACTCAGACTTTCAAGACAATAAAAATTAACAAGTATTTATTGAGTAGAGATTATAGTTGGCAGTGAGAATATAAAGTCAAAAACAGAGGTGTCCTTGCCTTCAGGGTGCTTCAACTCTATTTGAAAAGATAACAGGGACACATGTATCTACTTACAAAATATGAGTATGGAATTATAGAGTATATACAGTTTCAGTGGTTCAAGAACTATGAATGAAGAATTTCATCTACCACCAGAGATCAGGGCATTCTCTGAGATAGTATGATCTTAGAAAGTTGGCTAATGGACTCAAGAACCAAGCAACCTGTCCAGACTTGTGCAATTAATGTGCTTCGGTCAGTTAATATGCATTAATTTAGTTTTATTATATTCCAGGCATATATGCTAAGTGGTTGGGATCCAAAAAAAAGTTTAGAAAAATGCCCTACTCTGAAGGAGTTTTGATTCTGATTAGGGGGACAATGAGACCCTTGGAACCCTTGGAAATAAGTATATACACATATCCTCACAGATACATACAGATATAAAATATACAGATATACATACAGATACATACATGCATATACAGATATATGCACATATATATGTACATACAAGATCTATGTAGAATAGATATCAGTGGCAATATACATGAAAAATATATAAACATATACATATACATATACATGTTCAAAATAAATAAAGAGTTGATAGAAGGCGTTATTATAAGAGAAGCCATTAGCAGCTGCTAGGACTGAAATAAGACTTTTGCAGAATATAGAATTTGAGCTGAAGTTAGTCTTGAACCCAGATCTTCATGGATGCAGTTCCAGCCAGGAAGTCTTTTTGCAATAAAATATACATACAAAATGACATTGAACCTTTTTTTTTTTTTGGTGGGAAAAACAATCATGTTAAAAGTGCTACATGAACTGCTTTAACCTTTAAGCAAAAACTTCTCAATTAATTTAACTATTTAAATTGGACTTCTCCAAAGAAGGGAAGAAGAGGACTACCAGATTCTAGCAAAGACACTGAAAAGTGGTTTCTATGGTCTCAATGTGACTTGCAGCTATGAAATGCAGAATGAAATATAAAATCCTGAAGAGCAAAATATATTAAACCCATTTATCCCAGGATTGCTCCTTTTGAGTCAACTTGAACTCTTGGCATTAAAGCCGCATATTAGTACAACTTTTTCTTGGATAATCCTGAAAATGGGAACAAATGAGCCCAATTCACTTCATTTCCTAGAATAGATTTTTTTCCCCTTTCCATCTAGTTAAAAAAAGTTAAAACATATCACAACAGATTCAACAGAAGCAGTAGGACAGGAAGGAAGGAAAAGCAAAAAAAAAATACTTGAGCAAATGAAATCTCCTAATGGAATGTAAGGGATGTAGCTTGCAAAGGTTTGGAATTAGTGTGCAAAAGGATAGAGGTTTGTCATTCTTAAATTACAAATATGAATGCTTTTTTGATTAAGGCATTAAAAAAAAAAGAGTTCTCTTCAGTTCAGCTGGAATTTAATGGAAAATGGTTACATGTACTTAATCCTGCAAATGATAGAAACAAGCTACCTCTAAGTGATCTTTTCCCACATAAAGTATATTTAATGGGTTCCTGCTAACATGTTCTATTTTTACAATGAAAGACGCACCAAATTATAGGACAAACTGCTCTTAACTCTTTTACTGCCTTGAAATGGAGCAGTAATTGGATGAGGCAAGAAATCCCTATTTGACCTTGAAGGCTGTGATTCAAAATTCCCCTTTTCTTGCTATTTTGAAAATAAGAAGTGATATGATCATCATTTTTTTAGCCTTTTTTCCATTTTTATGCAGTCACCTAATGACATTAAATAAAATGTTTCAAAATTGACAAGGCAATGAATGAGGGAGAGAGTCATCTGTATTTTATAGTGAACACCAGAAGTATTAATGAAATCCAAGTTTTCCTCAGTGATTCCTTTTTTTAAAATAGCATTTCCCCAGAAGGAAATGGTTAATGAATGAGTTCATTTAAAATCAAGGAGAAAAAGAATTTAAAGTAAATATTTGTAGAGATAGCAAAGCAGACTAGCATCAAAAGAAATGTATTCTAAGTAACAAACAAGATCATAAATATAAATATCTGTGCAATGTTCTATTGGATTCACTAAGACTCAGGAACATTCTTTGATATGCAAGGTTATAAATTTAAGCATTATCTTGCATATTGCATGAAATAAGCATATTTATGACCAATATGTTAAAGTATAAATAAGTGTATTCATGACCACATATTTATGACCAGCATGTTGAAGTATAGTGTCCTTTTTATGTAATAACAATTATGTCTGAAAGAAAATTATTTCCATGGGACTAGCTAATTACAAGCTAAATTAGGCAGGCTTACCCTCACTTTAGGGAGTAAATGGCTAACTACATTCACTCCAACCTATATGAAAAACTTCAGAAATGAAAAAAAAATAGGAATAGCCTAAAGCATGTGATAGGAGATGAGAAGAAATCGTCCCCTGGAAAACAAACAAACAAACAAAGAACAACAAAAATCACTAGTTATTATTTTTTTTTATTAAGTCAATCCCTCAAAACTTATTTCAAAATGACTTTCAATGCCCATGGGAGAAGTGATACAGGGGTTGAAGGATATGTAAAGAACACTGGTAAAGAATGATAAATTGCTAATAATCCCTTGAAAAAATGTTCACCCTCACCAGTCATCAAAGAAATGTAAATTAATAGAATCTGAGGTTTTACTTCAATCATCAAACAAAGGGAAAAAAACCTAATGAAATACTGAAATTCAATACTGGAGGGTTTATTAGAACACAAGTAGGCTCAATTATGACTTGCAGAATTTTAAGATGATGTAATCTTTTTGGAGAGCAGACTGGTTATTGGTTTTATTGTTGTGATTTAATCATTTTCAGTCATATCTGACTCTTTGTGACCTTTTTTTGAATATTTTTGGGCAAAGATACTGAAGTAGTTTGGCATTCCCTTTTCTAGTTCATTTTTACAGGTGAGAAATCTGAGGCAAAGAAAGTTAAGTGACTTGCCCAGAGTCACAGAGTCAGTAAGTTTTTGAGTTTGAAGTTAGGTCATTGTCACTGCACATTCTGTGTCACCTGGTTGCCCAAAAAGATTCCATAGATAGACCTATAAGTGCTACAGGGGTTCTGAAAAGAGAGAGTCCGGGTTATTTTGGGGTAATGTAAGGATTCGAGTTTGTAAAGAGGGATAGAGACTTGGATAAGATGTTAGAAGAACTATATGATTTGATGATGTGGTAGAGTGTTTCAAAGTTGATAAAATAAATTTGAATTCTGGCTCTTTGATTTATTACCTATGAAACCTCAAGTCAATTAGTCAGTTCCACAGGCTAACAGTTTCTCCATTGGTTTAAAATGAAAAGGTTGGACCAGATGATGTGTAAGAGTCCTTTACATATCAATATAAATGATCCTTTACTTAATTAAAAGGGTTGGTACACCTCCCTTTCTCATCTCATAGTTAGCAGAATAGCTTAATGAATGTATGATGCAATGGAAAAGATACAGGATCTAGATTCCGAGTTCACATCCTGGTTCTGTTTCCATGACCTTAGATATTCCTGTGTATAGCTTTGGGTACTTTAGGCTTTCATTTCCTCATCTAATTTGTGGGGAAAGGACTAAGGGAACATCGAGGGCTTTTCCAGTTCCAATCTATGTATGATTCTCTAACTGCTTATGATTTATGTGTCCATGAGGGCGGGAGGAAGAGTGAGAAATAGTTTTATTGGAGGGGATAGGTAGTGAGGAATAAGAGCTAGGGAATACATAAAACAGATGAGGATGATGGCAAATCTAAGGGTAAGGAAATGAGGAGTGAAGTGATATTTAGCAGACTATTCCACCCTGTAATAGTTAATGTGCAGAACAAGCTATTTAATTTGAGGCTTGATAAATGAATTGGCTTGATTTTTTTTATTCATAGAAAATATGTGCATCTAATCAATTCTCCACTCACCTACAAAATAAACAATAAATTTATATATAATATATACATACATTTATTTTTGTATCTGTGTTGCTATTCCGGTTATAAAAAATCGCTTTTGTAAATACAAGGCAATTATTAATGAACTGAGAATAAACCAAGTACAAAATACTGTTTAATAAAGAGTAACCTAAAGCTTTCTTTTTGTATCTGGGAAATATTAATTATTGGATCTGACCCAGGTAGACTTGTTATTTTAAATGCTTTGAATAATCTTTAGGGGCATTCTCTGGGTTCTCTAGAAGCAATAAAAGAATGATTTGTAAAACCAAGACTTAATTAAATACAACCCTTCTACAATAAAGTAATATTGTGATTGAAATTTAGCTTGAACATGATTCAAGACACTTATGAATCCCATTGTGGCCATGCCTAACCTTATTATGCTGACTATATGGACAGTGTTACTGTGTTTATAGTAAACATTAATCCTTTGAACCTGAGTTATTTAACTTAATATTAGTATTTTTAATTTCATGATTCATTTTCATTTCATTTTTAAGATATAAATGCAAGCAGAAGGATTTTTAAAAAATATTTTATAAAGAGAATTCATCAATGATGGCATTTAGAAAATAATTCCTTGATCACCAGGAGCTTGCATGAGTTTTCAAAGAGCAAAATATAACTGTCTTTATTCCTTTGGTTGAATAGTATCATTAGGGTGGCAATAGGCATGACATAATTCTGACTTTAGTAAAATGCTGTCTACATTTTCTAGTGCCTTTGGCAACAACCATCATGGTAATTATAGTGCAGACCAAGTTGCTAACCATGGTGCTTTTGTGGTCAAATGATTTGCTCATACCGTCAAACCAAAGTAACATCATAATGTACTTTTTGCTTCAGATGAGACAGAAGCTATATCTACCTTCAAAATGATGCATGTAGGTACTAGTTACTTGAGCCAGGAAAGTAGCCTCATCTATTACTGATTAGGTATTTCTATCCACCCAATTTTGCAAACAAGAAAACTGAGTTTTGGGGAAGTTAAATTATTTGCCTATGACCAAAGAGCTAGGAATATATCAGAGGTAGGATTTGACCCAAAGCCTTTTTGACTCTTAGAGATTGGTTTTAGTAGAGAAAGAGGGAATAATAAAGTAAGGTGAGAGGGTTTGGTGAAAGAGGTGACACATAAAGGGATCAGAAACAGAAGAAAATAGTTCAAAGTAATAGAAATCAAGTATAACAATTGACTGTGAAAGACAACTCTTTTCAGCAATTCGAGGATTCAGATCAACTACAAGGGATTCATAATGGAAAAGGCTATCCTGTAAACAAGAAGGAACTGAGTCTGAATGCAGATTGAAGCATACCACTCTTCACTTTATTTCCTCCATGAATTTTTCTCTAGTTTGTGATATATGTTCTTTCACAACATGATAAACATGGACATATGGATTCAATGAAAATATATACATATATATGTATATATAAATATGCACAACCTATATCATATTACCTGCTGTCTTGGGGAAGGGGCAAAGATGGAAGGGAATGAGAGGACATGGATAGAAAAATGTCAGAAAACAATTATTAGAAATCGAATCGACATATCTGAAAAAAAGGGGGGAAAAAGGGAACCTACATAAGACTTACACTTTCAAGGGAGGGACTAAAATATCAAACAGGGTCATTTTGGAAGGGTGTGTGTGTGTTTTAAATTCTTTTAATATGTGTTACATCCTATGAACCAAAATGTAGAGGGAAAACCAGAAGATTATTAAGGGAAAGAATGTAGACAGAGAAATGAAGGGAGCCTGGGGCATGGGGTGCTCCTACAACTGGAGAAATATAAAGGGTGAGTGAGAAGTGAAGTGGATGTTTTCGTAGCAAAAGAACCAGGAGAGAATAGCATTGCAAAAAAAGGTGGGGATGTGGGGGAAGTAAATCTAAGGAGGTGGGGTCTTGATTGGTAGTTTCAAAAGCAGCAAAGAAGTCAAGTAAAAGGAAGATTAAGAAAAGGTGATTGGATTCAGTGGTGAAGAAATAACTGGTAATCTTCAAGAGAGCAGTTTCAGTCAAGTGGTAGACTCAGAAACCTGATTGTTGGAGCTCAAGTAGTATGTGGGTTGGGAGGAAGTGGAGGCCATTAATAGAATTCTATTTAGAAGTTTGCTACTGAAAAGAAGGAACAATAAACTATAGCAAATTGAGGAGTTATAGGGTCTGCTGTGATTTTTGGAGGGTAAAGAGCTGAAGAGATCTGTAATCATCAGAGACCACAATACCCCCTCCTTACTTTTTCTACTTCTTTGAAATCTACATACCCCCTATCCTGAGTAGAAATTCATCTAATTTAGCATAAAATAAGGAGCATGAGATTGGAGTAGCATAGGTTGGTGCTACACAAAGTAGAATAGCCCTAGCAGTTTCCACTAGGAAATGGGTTATATTGGAGAGAACACTTAAGTTAAGGTGTACTTTTCCAAACAACCACATTGATAACCTATAGAATACCAAGGAGCACATTCTACCAGAATTCTACATCACAGAATTCTAGTGAAAGTTAAGTATGGTGACCTAGCTTGGTGCTCCTAGGTTATCTCTTTATTTTTTTATTTTTTCCTCTATTACACACAGAAACATTTTTAATCTGATATTTTGTGATCCAGATTCTCTCCTTCCCTTCTTTCCTCTCTTATCCCTTCCCTGTTATGGTAAATAGTCTGATATGCCGTCATGCAATATATATATATATATATATATATATATATATATATATATATATTCCCATATTTCACATTCCCTGAAAATAGCACATATTACACATGTCAGAACAAAACTTGTGAAAGAAATCAAGTGAAACATGATGTGTTTTGATATGCATTCAGAAGCCTATAGTTCCTTCTATGGCTGTGGATAGCATTCTTCATCTGAATCCATTGGAGTTATCTTGGAAGCTTGCATTGGTGATAATAGTTTAGTCACTCATAGTTTATTATCATATAGTATTACTATTACTGTATACAGGGTTTTCCTGGCTCTGCTCACTTTACATTAATTCTTCTGTCTTTACAGGTTCCTAGGTTATTTTGTAAGAAGTATATGTGGTGTGGACATTTTCCCTTGGAGACTCTATGAATCTGTAGTCATGTTTCTGTAACTATAATGGGATTGGGCAGCATGATATCTGACAACGGTTTCAACCCCAAAATTATACGATTCTATGACTATTAACTATTATCTATTGAACATTTAATGTAGAAAACAGGATACTACTCTCATTAATGTTATATTATTTAAGTCCAATCTTAAGGGAATTAACTAATTCATATTTTGGATCCAAAAAGGGGGAAAGAAAAAAAAGAAATCACAAAATTTTGTTTTCATCTTGGTATACTTTCATATAACCTCTCGTATTCTTTAAAAGACTAAATATCTAAAAATTATAGATTCAGAGCTGGAAGGTCCAGTGGGGGGGGGGAGGGGAAAACTACTGCAAATTTTCATTATACATTTGAGAAAAATTAGACTGTAAAGGAAATGCCTTGCCTAATGTCACACAAATAGTAAATTGCAGAGCAAGGTTTTGATAGATTATAGGAAAAACATAGATTTGAATCCTGCCTAAGTTACTTATCATTGATGTGCCCCTTGAATAAATCACTGACTTTGGTATGACTCATACAGCTCCCTAGGACTCATCTTTTAAGTCATAGATTTGTTATGATGAGCTTAGATTGGGAGTTCTCACTTGGCTCATCCCAATATGCCATTGTCTCTCTGAACTTGGATCTGGCAGTTTGCCCCAATGATACAGGTTTTGATCCATCTGTCCTGTCCAAATGTTGTCCCTGACTTCTCATAAATTTGCTCCAGGGAAGTCATCTAGCACTGTGAAAGACATCTTCACTTTCTCTGGACATTGCAAGTATACCAGCGGGGCACATGGGATGTCCAATTACAATCTTGCACCCTAACTATAAGACCAGATTACCTTTTATTCTTATCATGCATTCCATCTTTTGGGTTTACTCTTCAGAGTTCCTTATTATTTGTGTGTTACAGCTTGCTTCCTTCCCACTTGTAGCTCTCCCTAATCCTCTGTGTGATATCCATTTTAAATTCTTCAAAGACTGTTGGGTTCCCTGTCAAAATCACATATTTTTTCAAGTGTTTGAATGTTGTCTAAAATGATAATGATGAATCTGTAGCTTGAATTCTGAGTTTTATAGAATCATGCCAGGGACAGAATACTACCTTAATAATAAGGAAAATGTACAACTGAGATCAGATTATATATAGAAAAAACAGAATGCGTTTTTTATGTGTGGACTTAATCTCACATTGTTGCTGCTATATTATCTCTGCCTTAGCAGGTTTTATCAATGCTTAATGTCTCTGTAATCCCTAAAATGAACACCATTTACTTCTTATTCATTTTTAAAAATTAGTGTTTACTTAATGGAATTCATCCAATAGGAAGTATTAACCAAAACTGTGTGTGATGTCTTTTATGTTTCTATTTTTCAGTTTATTCCCTGGAGTTGGACATTCACAAGTCATTCTCCAAATATTAGTTCTATATTTTATATAATGTCCTTTTTGTTTGACTGTTTCACTCTTCATTACTTCATGTAGTTCTTTCCAATTTAAAAATAATCACCTGCTCATCTTTCTTTCAGTGCTGTGGTATTCCATCAAAATCATGTGCCACAATTTGTCCAGTCATTTGCCAACTGATTGATATCTCCTCAGTTTCCAGTTCTTTGCCCCACAAAGATTGAGGCTATACATATCTTGGAACATATATGTTCTTTTCCTTTTTCCTTTCATCTTTGGAAACTGATCCAGCAATGGTATAGTTTTATAACTCTCTGGGCACAATTCTAAATTGCTCTCCAAAATGGTTGGATCACTCCACAGTTCCACTAACTATATATTAGTGTGTCCATTTCCCCACATCCTCTCCAACATCTGTCATTTTGTCTTTTTATCATTTTTCCCAATCTGATAGGCATGAGATGATATCTCACCAATTTCTTTTCAGAAAAGAATTAACCAAATATAGCAGTTTGGATATATTTCTACTATTAAAAGTGGAATAGAACAAAATGCTACATGCTACATCAGTGCAATAAAAAAACACTCATTCTTCTGAGCCTTTTGGGAAAGGATGGAATGAGAAAATGCTTTGATTAGTGCAGGGAAATGCTAGCATGCTAACTTGTTCCACTACACAGACTGGCAACTCATCTAAAATGTGTATTCTAGGAATTTGTCTGGGGACCTTAAAAGGTTGAGTGCCTTGCCTGTGTTCATGTAGCTCGTGTGTATACAAGGCAAACCTTAAGGTCAGATGTTCTTGAATCTAAGGGTAGAGTTCTATTCATTTCACTTAGATACATTTTCTCTCATGAGATTATGCAGATTACACGTTACTTTTCTCCTGACCCTCCATTCATGCCAATATTACTATGCCATTAGACAGATGAAAAGGATGAGGCACTGCAACATCTGGATAATACGTCCCCAAGGCAAGGCACAAATTCAAGACTTCATTCCAAGTCCAGGGCTTCTTCTGCTTCAGAATTGCAGTGAGAATGCCATTTGACTTGACTTCAAGGAATTTCATGTCTCTCTCCTCCTTGTATAATCTTATGCCAGTTATATGAGCTCAGTTCACTTCAGTTTTCTCATCTATAGAACTGGAAAAGAGGGAACAGTCTTAGGTTGCTATTACCATGATTCCTATAGAGAATTCTGCTGATTATGTTTCCGATTTAGAGACATGATGCAGGACTCTAATATCACCTCTGTTCTTCACAGGAGTGGAGTGGTAGTCTCTCTCTTCCCAATCCTGTTCACTTATCCTCATCATTTTGATTGGCACATATGGAACGCCCATTTGGCCTGAGGGCTCTGTAGAGTACTCTATGGGCAAAATGTCCTAGTCATGATCCCTGCTGCTGAACAGGAGGCACAGCCAGAAATCCCTCACCCAGCATGAGTCAGGAATCTAACTATCTTCTTATTGACCAGCAAATGTGTCCATTTGTTCCAAAGGCAACCAAAAACCTAGCCCACTGATTTGTCCCTGGTTAACTCTCAATAAACACTGGCTGACTGACTGTCATTCCTGAGGAGAGGCATTGTTCCTTTCTGTTGAGGGGCATAGACATAGTATTGTTAGCAGGCCACCGTTCAAATAAAAGGAAGTGAATCCCTGAAGATCTTACTCAAATTTAACAAAGACAAAGTTTAGAGAAGTACCTGTCTGGGCCCAGGCTTAGAGGAAGCAACTGGCCTTTCTGAATTCTGCTAGATCTAAGCATGTGAGAGGCAGCAGGGGAACACCGACTCATTAACCCTTAAAGTTAAATCAAGTCAATAAGCATTTCCTAGAAACGACCTTTATGTCAGATAGTGTATTCTTGGAGATACCATGGAAGATGAAAACAGGTTCTTGTCCTCAAGAAGAGACAATCTATAAAAGGACAGCACTGTATTTGAGGGCATCTTATGCTCTCCAGGATTAGGGTCCTAATTGGGGGTCTGCTACTTTGAGTTAGCTTGGAGCAGCTGTGAACTTCTAGTTGGAGCAGGAAGTGGTCATTTTCAATGAATCACAGAATGTTAGAGGTAGAAAAGAGAGAATAAGGGCTGTTTAATTCAACTGATACTTGAATATCCTTAGGTGGTTTCCACCCAACAATTCCTCATAAAGCCTTTGAATGAAGATCTCCATCAGCAGATCAACTGGTAAATCCTGGAACTGGCACATTCTACTTTGGACAGCTCCATTGATAGGCAAGTGCTGAAATTAGGAATACTTTTCCCACACATACACATTAATCTCACATTTGTATTTTTGCAATTGTCATTTAGTTCTGTCCCTAATCCCCCCACACACACACACACAGTCATACACACATACACACCCCAGGGGAAGAGAGGTGAAAATGAATGGGGACATATAAAATAAATCTAATCTCTCTGACATGGCAGGTTTTAAGCTACCTAGAAACAGCTATCACATTCCCTCTGATTCTAGTAAGTCTAATTTTCTTTTGTCCAAGTGAAATACCTTTCGTTCATCCTCTGAATGAAGCACTTGATGAAAAGAAAGGATTTGGTTTCAGACTTCCTCTTCATGTGTTATTGAGGTTTTGACTTTCCAGCCTTCAATATCATTTGTCTGTGGCATGTTCTACTGGAAACTCCCTCAACAGCTGGGATCTCTTCATCATGGAACATGTCCTCCTTGCCAGCCTACTTTTCTCAGAGGGACTGCATTTTGGAGTGGGGCTTAGATTGGCCAATATTCATTCCCTTCCTGACTCCTTACTTTATGGACATCAATCCTGTTCCCTCATTAGAAGATAAGCTCCTTGAGGCAGAGGCTCTCTGTCTTTTACCTGATACTTTTCTCTTCAGTTCTTAGCACCCAGTACTATGTTGTAGATGATTGTTTCCTGACTACTTTTTGGACAGGACGTCTAATTTCTTTGGCACAGGAAACTGTCAATGAAGAGAGTTGGCCAATGTAGGTCAACAACCAGTGTAAAATTTATAGTCTTAAGAGAATTGCTTATGACACTAAGAAATCGAGTGGTTTACTCACAGTTACAGTCAAATGTGTCTCTGGTAAAATTTGAATACAGGTCTTCCTAACTGAAGCAGTTCTCTATGTAATAGACCATGCTATCACTTTTATGGCTGTTTTGATTTTTTTTTTTGGCATGTTAGGGGATCCAACTTTTCTTGGGATCTTATCAACTATGTCATTTTTTCACCCTTGGAGCCTGTCATAAAACAGAACACTCAGTAATGGTGGCTAGGAAGAAGGGATAGCTCTAGTCACCCAACAACTGTGTTTATCCTGTTCCCTTAGATGACTGCCTGAGAAAGCTTAACTCATTATACATTAATCCTTGGGTTTGTATCTCAATCTGAAGGAGACATGATTCAGGAAGGAAACTAAAACCCTATGATACAATGTAACATACAGAGAAGCTAAATTGGAATGGGGGGCTGAGAGATTTAATGCTACATTAATGAGGGTTTCTTCCTCTTTCAAGTTCAAGAAAAAAGCCGCTTTTCACATAAATGAACATTTAACGAGGCATTATTTACCAGTGCCTGTGATTCACAATATTTTAAGCAAGATGAACAGCTCATTTCTGTCTTCTTTTTTAAAATTCTTAGCTAGAATTACTTTTCCCATAAAAGTTAAACATGCAAACTCTATCTATTAGGGTTCTACACTTGCATTTATTGACCTAACTTATTTCTATATAATAGCATGAGGAAAATATATTTAGCCTTCAAATGTTTGCTGGCACAAGTGTTTATCCTGTTCACCGTTAAGTAACTGGTTAGGAAAACTGGCTTCTTATTATCAGTGAGTCTCTGACCTGACAGTCTTGTCTTGAATAAAGGTTAAAATAACATCACCTGAGTAAGCACCCAAGTCTGTAACCTACTACTCTGGCTACTGACTGAAAGTTACTACAGTTTTTCTGAGGACACACAGACACACACACAGACACACACACACACACACACACACACACACACACACACACAAGCTCTCAAAAGATTTGACAAGTAGCAGGTTGTGTGTGTGTGTGTGCGCGTGTGTGTACATAAATAAGGCATAAGAGAATAGAAAAATTAACATTGTTGTTCATGAGAACCTGAACATAAAGTTGGGTGACACAAAACTCAGTGACCTTCTTGAAGAAACAAATGATGGCTGAATGCTGAAATCTTGTCAAGCATATCACTGCTCGTAATAATGGTAGGATCTGTTTCATTGCCCCCTTCACCCCTCCAAGGCAATGACTATATTTATCTGTAAGCTATCTCTCCTTGCTTATTTATATTTTTTAAACAAGAACTAACAGAAATAAGGATAGTGTAGAATCATTAATCTCCCAAAAATTGAAAACCCAATTCTGTTTTATTACCCAAAGCATCCATTTTCATTTTCTCTTTTCTGTATATGACTTGGACAAAGTCAATACCCAATCTCAAAAGACATGGATGGAAAGAATTAGTCAAACAATGAATTAATCAATAAACATTTTTTAAAGTTTGAGTGTTTGCAATTCTCTGAGCTAGGTGCCGAGGATAGAAAACAAAAATTTTTAAAAATCTTCACTGAAGCTTTAAAAAAGGACTGGGTTGATGACATCTATATCTTTCTTTCTTTCTTTCTTTCTTTCTTTCTTTCTATCTATCTATCTATCTACCTATCTATCTATGTATTTATCTTTCTTTCTTTCTTTCTGCTGTCTGCCTGTCTATCTGTCTGTCTATTTATCTAGAGAAAGTGTAGAGTAGATGAGCAGATTAAAGTTGGCCTTCAGAGGATAGCCTCAGATACTTGAACGACTGGGGAAGGTGTCTTGTGCAAGAGGCTTTTGGAATTCATATTTTACAAAGAATCACTGTAGTACCAAAAGAAGGACTCAAAAATGTGTCTGCTTATTAAGGTAGAAGTTAATTAGCATGGTAATTGTGGTGGTCTTGATCTTTTCTTGCTTTGTACTTTGTAAAGAAGTAATAGAATGACATCATTCAACTCTAAAAAGTAAGACACTTATTTATATATCCTCCTTATATGTTGTGTCATAGCTGATATGGTCCAAAGTTTAGTGTTTTTTTCTGACTTAGGTTCAAACAGTCTCTAATACTTATTAGCTCCCTTCCCCATGTAAATGTTTAGCCTTAACAGACCTGAGGCAATATCCTAGGAAATTCTACTAAGTTCTACCAAAATTGCAATGTTATGGAAACATTTTGGCACTAGGGATAGAGCACTGGCTCTGGACATATTTCTGATGATTAATAAATATGTGATCTTCAAAAGGCACAGCCTCTCACAATGAAAGGATCCAAGACAACTCCAAGGGACTCATGACAAACAAAAAGGTTATCCCCTGCCATCAAAGACACTGATGTAGTCTAAATGTAGATTGCAGTATGTCATTCTTATTTCAGAAGTTTTTTTCTTCTACAAATAATATATATCTTCTTTCACAACAATTATATATTTGATGCTTATACCACTGCTCCAGTAGGCAATTTCCTCTAGACCTCTTTCATTAAGAATATACAAAGTACATTCCAATGCATCCGTGATCTATCTTGTAGATATTGCTTCCAACCATCAACCATTTATATTGTTAAAAATATTTATAATTTGGATAGGGGGAAGGAAAGTAATACAGAGTGAAAACATATAAATATTGAATTTATTTAACATAAAAGGGATGAAGGAAAGGGAAATGGGAAAGGGTGAAATCCGAATGCTTTTACTCACTAAATAACCAATATCTGACTTACACTAGACTAAAACCTAAGTTATCTAAAGGCAAGTTCAGCAGGGGAACAGTATCTCACAAAGAGTCACTGGTGAGTCAGAAACAGGAGTCCAGCTTATGTAATTTCCCTGGTTACAATATTTGTACTTCCTAGATGGCCTTTCCCCATGTTTTTGTTTTCCCATAAGTTTCAATATATGTAGTCAGCTTCATGCACTGGAGCTTTTCTTCTCTTTCTGTTGGTATGTAAAGAGTCTACCTGGAGCTCTTGGCAAGTGAGCAGCCCCTCACTTCCTCATTTCTTTGATGTTATCGTTAGACTTCTTGAGCTTCCCATTTCTTCCAAAAAAAAAAAAAAGGCCATTTTTATGCCATAATTCAACTGCACAACTGTAAGTCATGGAATATTCTCCCGTTTTTCTGAAACTGATAACATCATAATGAAGAATCAAGCAAAAATTGTGAGGGAGCAGGAACACAGAGTAGGAACTTCAAAGAAACATTGATACATCATTAAATCTAGAGTTTATTATTGATAAGACTAACTCTCTCCTGCATACTAGGGAAATATCTTGCCTGGAGAACATCATGGGTGGGGAATGGAAAGATAAAGATCTCATATCATTTGTCCCTTGCAACTTTTCACCCTAGAATTCTATACTTAGCCTCTAGGCTAAAGAGTTCTCTTGTCATTGACCTATGGCTAGCTGCCCTCACTCTACACCTGAAAATATATAAGGGAGTCAGATGGAGTGAGTCTTCATGCTTGTTTTTTCACAGGAGAATAGAAATCCAGGGACATGCATTCATGGACTGAATGTTTTGGAATCAGACATATAAGGCCTTTTGGAAAAGGCTTTGTTTCATTCTGGGAGGAAAATGGCTTTTTTCATCCCAAGTCACATAAAAGTAAAGGAAGCATCCCTCTGTGGATTCATAACAAATTGGAAAAATGGACAAACTATTTATTGTATGTCACTTTGTGGGTGTTACAGGGTGGATTGGCCTTTGTTCAATGAGTTATAGAGTTGCTTGGACCACTGAGCAATTAAATGACTTGCCTGAGCTGCCTGCATATGCTAGAGGTGATATTTGAAGCCAAGTCTTCCTAACTCCATGGTGAATTCTGGATATGATATGCTGCTTTGTAAGTAACACCTATACTCACTTCTGTTCTTTGATCCTTTTGTTCAATCAAATAGAATCTTAAATTGATTGGAAAGTGTTCTTTGTTTATAATAAGGGCATGGGCTTAAAGAAGACTGCCTCGAATAAAAAAATAAAAAGTTGCTAAACAAAAATGGATAATTTGTAAAATGTTAATAACATTTATTGCTTAAGAAAAAATAAATCCATTAGTGTGAAAGTCATGACTATGCATTGCTCTATAAAAGCTCTCCATATTCCTAACAGCTGTGAGATGTTTACTAATTTCCCCTTTAAAATTATAATAACATTATTTCAAGGAGGTACCTTTGCTATGCCTACACTTATAATTGTGGATTAATCATGTTGCCAATGGAGTTAACAACTGTTATGCTACAAACTGCATCAGCTGATAATTAACATAGATTAATGCCAGGGATTGAACAGTGAAGGGGCAACCAGGTCAGTAGATCTTCAGTAAGAAAAAGGAGCCATGACCAGGTTCCAGTCTGTACCTTAAACAAGGATTTAGAACCCAAACATTTAACATTTTTTTAAAGATTAGATAATTTTAAGGGTTTGTTTTTTATTTTTACAGCATTTCTAGTTCTTCAGCATCAAAGAAATACCTAAACATAACAGTTAGGTACCAAGAAAAATGGGTTAATATGGGGAGTCATTTCAGATTTTGCTTTTCCTCCTAACTTTGATCCTTGCCCTAAATATGATTCTTCCTTCTAAGTCATAGCCTGATCTTTTGCAATGTAATGCATTGAAAGAAAAGATTGCTGAATTAGATGTTAGGGGTCCTCAGTTGAAATTTGACTCTCTCACAGGACATCTCCAATGTTATCATGACTTCTCCATTCCCACTAGAGAACTGGACACACCTCCGGGGTCCTCTCTAGGCTTTCCTAGGCCATTTGTTCCAGGCTTCCCCAGCATTTCCTCTACATCTCCAAAGCAGCCTTCGCCCCATCCCTTGCTTCCAGTTCTTTTACGTTTGCCTTTCCACGTGAGATTTTAAGATCCTTGAGGACAGGGAATATTTGTCATGCTTTGGTTTGTATTCCTAAACTGTATTTTTGTTTTAATTTCCAACACTTCATTAGTGCTTATCATGTGATTTGCATATAGTAAGCATTTTATAAATCCTTTTATCTATCATCTATCTCTCTGCCAATGATTTGCTTTATGAATTTGGGGAAGTCATTTCTCTTCCCTGGGTTTCTGCCTCAGTAACTTCTAATGACAGACATGTATACAATAAAGTTCCTTCCACCTTTCAATCTACAGGGAAAAAGAAAATTCTCCATGGAGGCTGAATGGTTGAAATTCTAAAGAAATGCTGGTCAGTCTTATAGGGTCCATTGTCTGGCTGTATCTCTCCTAAAGAGTACTTTGTTTCCCTTTGTGTGTTTCTTTAGTGCTTACATTTTTATTGAAGGAAGCCAGACACTTTCGGGTCATTAGCATATCACAGCCTTATTTCTTTCCAATAGCTGTAAACCTCAGTAACATTCTGCTAAAAATGTGGGAATTTAATTCCTTCTCACCAGTTGTTGTTTTTTATTGTTCTCATTTGCTTTATCAACCTGTGTTTGTGTGAACACAAGCAGTCAATTGTGAATTTCCTCCCTTTCCAACAATTTCTCCCAACCTCTACTCCTTACATTCAGGAAATCCTGTCTAGGACATTCTTTATCTGGCTACAAGGACAAAATCCATTAACAATTCATTTGTGAAATCCCAGTGACTTGCCAATTTGACAGTTCTCAAACAGCCCATGCTGCTATATTTTCAGAGAGGGACAAACCTTATTGCACTAGGAAGATCTCCGGATAGGAAGTGATACAGGAACGCTGAATCTCAGAGGTAAAAAGGTCACCTAGTTCAGCCCAAACATGAACAAGAATCCTTCTACAACATCCTAACAAGGAGTTACCTGAATTCAGAAACCTCCACTGAGAGGGAGCCCACTAAAACCAAAGGCAGTCCATTCCCCTTTTGGACAAGTCAAATTTAACCCAAATCTACTTTGTCCAAAATTAGAATCCCTTTGCTCTTCGTTCTGTTATTGTCAATACTATATTGTTGGGCTTGGAATCAGGGGGACCTGTGTTCAAATCTTATCTCAGACACTTGCTGTATGTCCTTAGGCAAGTCACTTAGCCTATCTTGGTCTCAGTTGTTTCATCTGTAAAATGAGGAGGTTGGAATCATTATACAAGATGTCTTCCAGTTCTGAGACTAAGGGTCTTCTGGACTCTCCTCAACAGGAGAGTTCTTTAAATACTGGATGACAGTTGTTTTCTGTCAATCTCTTCCAGATGCACACCCACTCCAAGGCTCCTCTAGGCTAATGGTTATTTCTTCCTTCAGCCAATATACATATAGCACGATCCTGTGGTCCTTCACCTTCTTCTGGATGTTCTGCTACCTTGTTCTTAATCAAACAGATCTACCAGACTTGAATACAATACTTTGTGTGTAGTTTGCCCAGAACAGCCCAGAACTGGAGATCAAAATGCTCTTTAGTCGACACTGTGTCTCTCTTGGTCTAATCTAAAGTCATTTTTATCATCTACTGTACTATATATACTATTGACTCAATTACTCAGTTTGGGGTTTTTTATCACTCCAGTCCCCCTCCCATATATCTTTAAATGTCCTAATCTTGTCTTTCTCATCATAGATAATTTAAAAGTTTATTTATGATCCCATCCAGGTCCTACATCCTACAGAAAAGGGCAGCACAATGCTGAGTTCCCAGGGACATAATATGTGTTACATTTAACTCTTCTCTATCCCTCAACCCCATAGTCCAGCTTTTGAAAAGAGCTGTTAATTTCACCTTTTTTAAAAACATTTTTGCCTACATCCTTTCTCTCCTCTGATAGTGTCACCATTTTAGTGGCATGTCATAGCCTGAACTATGGTAATAGCCAAATCTACTCCTGCTCCTATCTATCCTCTGTTCAGCCACTGAGGTAATTTTCCTAAAATGGAGGTCTGGCTATGTCATTTCTGTACTCAATAAACACCAGGAACTCCTTTTTGCTTCCAGAATCTTCTGTTTGAAATTCAAAGCCCTTTAAGATTTAGCCCAGTCCTATCTTTCCAGTCTCTTTATACTTTATGACCCACCACTATATACTTACTAAAGGCTAAATACTAAATCTTGTAATGATGACTTCCTTGGTGTTCTATGGACTAGTCACTCCATGGCTGGGAATTGTCTCTGGTTGCCCTCTCTCCTTCCTCATCTCTACCTATTTAACCTTCTTGGACATCATTTAAGTCTCAGATAAAATTCCATCTTTCTAGGAGGCCTTTTCCAATGCTTATAGGAGCACAGTTAGTAAGTATCTGTGTTCGAATTTGAATTCAGGAGTTCCTGACTCCAGACCCGATATTTTATCCATGCCAACACCTCACAGTCTTTCATTTTCCAACAGAGGAAAGAAGGAAGAACAATGGATGGATGCTGAAAGAGACAAATTATACTCTATATCAAGAAAATCTGGCTAATAACAAAAACTGCCCAAAAGAGCAAAGGAATCCTTTGACAAGTGGTGGATCAGTCAGGAAAGCCCTTTTTTCCAAGAAGGTTATCTCAAGATTCCTATCCTCGTATGGTTTCAACTAGATATCCACTGAGGTCCTTTCTAACTCCAAAATTCTGTAAGTTCTGGAGGAATGAAAATGAAGAGGACTTGCCAAGAGCTTGACTATGTGGGTGGGAGGTGAGAGATGGAGAAGAGTAGAGGATGACACATTTTGTGAACCTGAAGGACCAGGATAATGGTGCTGCCCTTTACATTTATGTGAAAAGTAGGCAGTGCAGAGGGTTGTGAGATAAGGAAATTATTTGAACCTGTACTGATGATAGAGTTTTGTCCAAAAGATACAGCCCGTCTTCTTTCCCTCTTACAGTTGGTAAAAAAATCTTTTAAAGTATCTAAGTTGGGGGAGACACAATTAGGCCAAAATTTATCTAGAGATGATTATGGTAATAAATTCTGAGGGACTCAATGGAGGAATTTCCTGAGTGAAGTTTCAACAGCATTTAAGAGGACACAGTTGGGCAGTTAGAATAGAATTTAAAAATGTATAATTAAACATAAAATGTCAATCTTCAAGTACAATATAAATATATTTCTTCATAGTTGTTCTTGTTCCTGTATTGTTACTTTGTTCTTACCAATTCCTGGGCAAGAGACAAAAACAATCCTTACAGAAGGATAGGAATGGTTGTGATGGTAGAGGACAAAGAACTTCACACTAAAGACAGGAAGGGTGATAGGGATCATTTTTCATCATCTCTGGTTCTGCAATTGGAAGCTTGATTTTCCATTGCCATTTAGCAATATGTATGTATATCTTGTGTCAACCCTATTGTGAGATAGTCAGTGTTAAAATTATAATTGAAATATAGTCACTGAAATCTTCTTACCACAAAGAAAATACACTCTACACTAATTGATTTAACTAGGTCTTTCTCCCAACTTGGCACCATCTATTTCTTTATTCCACTGCAAGGTCAAAGTCAATTTGACTCATTGTGATTTGGCTAATCAGCACCAATGACATCTGGCTGCTCCCTTTTGTTAAAAGCACTCACTGAAGGTTCCTACATCTTTATGTTAACTGGAGGATCATGTATTACATGCAACCAATCTGCGAACATGAGAAGTAATGATTCTAAATGCCTGGTGAAGATTCATTTCCATTTTCTATACTTCCTGATTCTTAAACGGACTTAAAATATACATATGACTTTCCCCTATTGGAAATGAGAGTCTCTTTATCATTTAGTCATTCTCCATGTTGTTAATTTCTTCCCATTTTTGCTTATGATAGCTGAAACAGAAAGACCCTCGAATAGTGAAAGAACGGAGCACTGAAATGTATTACTAGACTTACTTAAGAGCTAATTTATTTCACCAGAGTTCTCAGGACACTATGAGTACAGAAAGCACTATCAGAAAAATTACTAATTGGTCCACTCTATTGTATAATAGAGGATCTAGGACTAAATGAGAGAAATTTCAGAGCCATATATGATAGCTAATGAAAATCTCCATGGCTTCAAGGGCCTTTGTGTGAAATATAACTCTATTTACATATCTATATCTATACATCAAATCCAGTGGTAAAAAATAAAAATAAAAAAGAATTTCTCATTAACTGCTATGAGACTTCATGACTTAGATAAATAAATAGAAAATTCTTGAATAAAATTATTCATACCACCAGGAATATAGTCAAATGGTAATAGTCTCAAATAAAAAGGAAGCAATATGTCCTTCCTGCTCAGTTGTGTGTTTTACTGTCTCCCTAGTGCCATTTTTAGAATTATCAAGGCAGCCTGGTGGGCTAGGGAAGAGTGTACTGGACTTGGTTCATATCCCTGTCTTTGATACTTATTAACTATGTCACCCTGGGCAAGTCACTTAATCTTTATGTGTCTCAGGTAGCTCCTGAGTGGAGGAGTTCCCACACTAAGATGTCTCTGTGCTGTCTGGTGCTTAATAGTCTCTATACTTAGTATTATTCAAAAGAGATATTTATTAAACAACCAAAATTGTGAGGATTTGTAGCCTTGGGGTCCATAAGCTTTTTTTTCTTAATATTTCAAAAATATTATAGCAAAATTGGGTTCTTTTATGACACTTTGTATTTTGTTTTATTCATTTAAATATTATTCAAAGAAGCAGTCCATAGTCTTCCCCAGACTGGATCTAGAGCACATAAAAGGTTAAGAATCCCTGATCTACTATATTCAGTACACTATAGTAAGTAAGTAAAGACAATAATCAAATAGATCTTGAACTACATTGCTCAATATTCTACTGGTAGATATTACATGTTTGTGTTTCAGTTTTGGTTGGACTTGCCATTCCTTTGTGGTTCAGATCATCTATAAAGGGTCTCTTTTGATCAATATGGATCTGTACTTACTCTTCAAAGAGAGTCTTTGACAGGGGATACAACACAATGTGGTCTGAACCAGATAAAAATGTAATTTTAAAAATCTAACAAAATAAATCAGTAACAAAAGAGAGATCAAAATAATACATATTTTTTCTAAGTCATTATGAGTCACTTTGGAGTGATTGTTAGTTTATGAGAAAAATTAAAATTATAACTTAATAATAAAAATATTATATTTTAGGAGATCATTAGAAATAAAGGAATAAAGAGGATACAAAATAAAAACCATGTGCCCATGGCTAAATCAGCCATTTCATAATCTCTGCCTTACAGCCACCACTATACTTGCTGCATGCCAAAGAAAAAAAGAGGCAAGACTGCCCACTGGATATTTATTCCCTGTATACAGGAAGTATGTAATGACAGGAAGTCAGTGGACTCCTGGGAAATGTAGTTCTTTTTTTAGGGTAACAGATTTTCAATTATACATTGTTAGGGATCCATTTCCCTCCAAGTCTGAAAGCACTGCTCTGAAACATTGAGAGGTCAAGTGATTGGCTCAGATTCACACTGTCAGGGCATGTATAAGTACAGATTTTATCCTAGATTTTCCTGATTCTGAGTTTAAGTCTTTATTTGCATTATATTACAAAATACCAATGATAATAATGATGATGATAATACCCCAAACAAAAGCAATAGGTGTGGCATTTATATAGCATATAATAGTTGCTTTGCAAGGCACATCACAAATATTATATCTATCCCATTTTATCCTTTTAACAACCCAGGGAGGTAGGTGCTATTATTATTTCCAATATCCAAATAAAACTGGTTGCCTTTTAATTGTACAAGTGACATGTCCAAGGTCACCTATCCAATGAGTGTCTGAAGCTGTATCTGAACTTATCTTCCTGGCTCAATGCTCTAGCCACCACCTATCTGCATTTCTAGCATTTCATTCATAGTTCCAAGGAAAATGTAATTTCAGTAGGAAAGGTATTGTTAATAGCTGGAGATATTTAGGGAGTCTTCAGAGAGGAAAAGTACCCTGATCTAAGCCTGAAAGCATTGGTACATACTGAGAATGGTGGGGATGAAGTAGGAATGCCTTTTATGCATGAAGATCATGGACTAAAGATGAACTGGCTGCTTCTATGATCATGAAAGTTATAAGAGTAATCAGGTCTTTCTGATTTTAATTCCAACATGTCTATCTGCTACACCACATAGCTACCAAATGATGATGGTGGCTTCCAGCTAATATTTCTTATCTCTTCTGTGATCTTACTGAACTGTGTGGGTATTCTGGGAAGAGGTGCCCTCCAGTCCACAAAACATGACTAATTGTATTAATCATGTGATGATTGACAAAGTCCTGAGACTTCCCCATGAAGCATCTGTAATAATGTACCATCTTCCACAAGTAAAGAAAATGAAGGCAAATACTAATTTTTTTTTCTCATCATTGAGCATAGGTCTATTTCATGGATTAAATGAAAACATAAAGATACAGAGTGAGTACAAGATGCCACAGCATCTTACATCAAGGAACAGACAAACAGATGTGACCTATGAGAGATCACCCATAATATCCAGTGTTTGAAACACATGAGTCATTCATGTAGTAAGAGTAAATGCTACCCAAGGGACAGTAAAGAGCCAGTGGGAGGTACATATTGTCTTGTACTTAACTTGTAGACTACTAGTGTTAACTAGAAGCCACTAATATATGAATGAGGATCTCTGTGGGCCACATATTGACTTCATTTTAATATGCAACATCATTTTTCTTTGGTTTTGTTATATTTTAATTTTGTTAACTATTTTCAACATTCATTTTAATCTGGTTTGGGTTATGCCTGGGAGGGTTGAGATCATAAATTGACAGATAGCAGATGAATGTTGGAGCAACTAGTATGGCTAATCCAATAATGATGGGATTACAAGATCATAAAATTAGGTATGGAAGGAACCTCATTCACTTACTGTTTTATTTTATGCCCCATATTTTTTTCTCTTTTTTTGGATCTGTCACCTTATTGGAAAAAGTTCTTCCTTATAGCTCCCCAGACATCTTTATGACTTTTTCTCCCTCCTTAGTTAGACAGGATACAGAGTATGATGCTACTGGTCTCATATCAGCAACTTGTGGGATGGACCTTTGTAGGATCCAGGTGAATTAGTTCTCCTTCCTAAGCTTCAATTCCCTCCTCTACAATAATGATGAGATGGAATCAAATGGCCCTTGCGATCCTTCCCAGCTCTCAAGGCTAAACTTTTATTAAACATATTAGAGTTACAAAATAGGGAGAGTAGTTGCCTTTAACATAGGGATTTCACCTCTAAGAACATGCTCCAAAGAAACCAAAGATGGCAGGGGGATGCCCCATGCATCTCAATCAAAAAGTATTGAGTAAACATGCACTATCTGCCAGGCACTGTCAATGTGTGGTGTATCCTGTAGATATAAGAACAGAAAATGAAGAAATTCTTAGTTTACAGTGAGCTTACATTCTACTTGGAGAGGAGAAAACTCTAAATAAAATAATTTACAGCATAATTATGAAGTTTTTTTCATATATGATCATCTATAACATGAATGTGTGTAAAATACATGTATGTGACCTATATGTGGGTCTAGATATAGATAAAATGCAACTAGACAACTAGAAATATCAATGGAAAGAGAACTGAGTCTGGAATCAGAAAGCCCTGAGTTCAAATCCAACATCACACAATTGCTAGCTAAGTGACTGTGAACAAGTCCTTTAATCTCTGTTTTCCTTAATCCACCAGAGAAGGGAATAGTAAAACAACTGGAGTACTTCTGCCAAGAAAACTTCATGAACAGTATATGGTCCACAAGGTTCTAAAGATTTGGATAGGACTGAAATATATATATATTTGTGTGTATACATATGAGTTACACATACATACATATACATGATATGCCTATATATAGACACACATTGACACACCACCTATATGTACATATATACATGCAAAAATTACTGCCAGCAGCTTTTATTTACACAAGGTAGAGATATTGAAAGTAGGAAATGTAGGAAGAAGACAGAGTCTTGTCTAGTCTACCAGCCTAAGTGCTGATCCAGTGAAGTCCAGCTCCGCCCCCGGCAAGGGTTTCCTTAAGTCCCAGTCTCCAAATGGAAGTCCTGGTGGCGTCTTCAGCCAGAAATCTACCCACACAAGCCGCTTCTTTCAGCCCAAGTCACTCACCCAACAAGCCTCTTCAGCATAGAAACCTTTAGTTAAGTACAAGTCTAGGACTTAGTGACTGCCTCTAAGCATCTCCCTTCAGACTGTCTCGCCAGCACAGAATAAGTAAATGAATGCTCAGGCTGACTTTTTTAAAGCAATTTTCTCTATGTCACTTCCTCTTGCTCTATCACTCCACAGGAACCAATTGCAGCTTCCCAATTTGCCTAGCAGTGTGGGGAAGGGGGGAGGAAGCGCTTGTGGCCTTTGGAGGTGTAAGTTAGTAAGTGACTTGTGAACTCTCCTACCTAGTGACCTACCAAGTGCTAAGTAGAGGCACATCAAATTCCTGATTGATTAAATTAAAGGTTGCTGATTTATTATATTAAAAAATAAACTAAAGGAGTCTAATTCTCTCTTCTAAATCCCCCCTGTGATTCTATTGGGAAATGAGCACATTGAAATCTCCCAGATTTACATGCTTAGTCATCCCAATGAATCATTTCACATAACTAGTTTATATTTAAAGATCTTCTAGCTAGAGATGCATACAGCATTGCACTAAGAAGAAATTACAATAATTGGAGATAAGAGGGAAATAGAAGAAAGAGAGCAAAACCAATGATTGGTAGGCACATTGACAAAAAGCCAATTAGGGGACAATCCCCTTCGGCATGAGTTTACATTCAGAATAAATGTGTCCAACCCCCTCTAGTTCAATTAATTATATCCAAACTTCATTCTGGATCTTCAATGCAGTGCATGGTTTCTGCAGGCTTCTTTATGGCACTTTCTCTAAACAGTTAACTTTCTTGATTCAAGGAGTTTTAGTGAGCTTCTTTTCCTGAAATTTCTCTAAATTTTTTTAAAATATTAGATTTTATGAAAATTACACAATATATTTATACATGCATACTACACATGCAAATATACTTTCTCCAATATATTCATGGAATTCCATAATTTTATATATAAAAATGGTAATAAAAAGGGAATCCATTTATAGAGGAATGGCTGAACAGAGTGTGAAATATGAATGTATTTTTTTGTTTTTATTATTATTATTATATAGAAAACAATGGCAAATATGAGGAATTTCTAAGAAGCATAGAATAATATATATTTAGATACAGAGTGAAGAATGCAGTCCTATTTTCTTGTGAGGTTGTACACAAAAACTACTGAGTACCCTGAAATCAGAACCCAGCCTTCCCCAGAACAGGCTTTATTCACTGATGCTGATATAGGTACAGCAGCCACATCAGTTTATTCCCCCAGTACTTTACTTTAATGGAAAGTTCAACCTTTTGTGCATGTATTTATTCACGGATAGATAATATAATTATCCACAAAGCAGAGATTGTTCATCTAGGGTCCATGAATTTGTGTGTTCTTTCCAATCCATTTAATAAATATATTTTGATCCAATTGGTTCATTTTTATTCTTTAGTTTTTTATTTAATGTTTTGTTCTGAGAAGGGAGATGCTAAACAGAAGGAGACTGCCAGAGAGATATATGATACAAATTTGGGTAGCATGCCCTGCCTTCGAAGAACTAAAAGTTTGTATTTCCTAAATAGCCCCAATCCAGAAAATAACCAAACTGCAGATTCTGTAGGGAGCCAAAGAAAATATCAGAATTAACTAGATAATGTGCAGAAAATAAAATATATTACTCACCTAACAAGAATTAGGGGAGAGAGAGCAAATGCCTTCTATGCCTTGAACATTTATTTATTGGTCCAGAGAAGTAAGACTGGCTTTCTCTCCCATAATGATAGTTGATGGTGAAACAGTCTTATAATTTGGCTCTATATTGATGAATTGTGGTGGTGCGTAGATACTTAATAAAATGGCAAATGCTTAAGAAATGCCCTGATTCAAAGTTGGAAAGGATTGATATATGAAGAAAATGGCAGAGAATTGCTTTAGTTTAGCTCACAGGCTCCAGAATATTAAAGGACTGGCTCTGAACTCCTCAAAGATCCTCCTAGGTAAGGAGAGGAACCCTTTGGAGAGGAAGCCTGAAGTGACTGGATGAAATCTAGAAAATCTTTTGATTTAATTGAAGACAAACTCTGACTACACTTTAACTCAAAGACTAATGATTCTCATTTCTAGAGTGCTGCAAGGTTTGACAAGTGCTCTCCTCAAAACAAGAAATGAGGAAAACTTGGCCTCTAGCTCTTCTAAGTGGGTAATTCATCAACACAGCTGACCCCAACCTTTGAAAGGCCCAGAACGATTCCTCTGCTTACCTGGGCATCTGAAATTCCCTATTTTCTCATCTTCCTTGATATCAACATATCCCTTCATTTTATTATTTTGTTTCTATTATATTGTATAGGTTTTGTACAAATTCTCTAGACAAATTGCAAGCCCTTAGAGGCAGGTAAGAGGTCTTTTACTTTCCCAACCTTTAGCATTTAGCAATGTGTCTGGCACATAGTAGGTGTTTAATGCTTGATGGATGTCAGATTGATTGCCTGTATGTCTTTGTTGAAGCTATCTATGCTACATTCCTGGAATATTCTCTCTTCTCATATTGATCTCTCAGAATATTCATTTTCTTTAAAGGCTCAATTCAGAGATAATGCCTCTAGAATGAAGCCTTCCTTCAAGAAGACAAACTCAGAGAAAACTGTTAGACAACTGGCCCATTTTCCATAGAGGACCTTTATTAAAGGGACTCAACTTCCCCACTCTCTCCCCTCACTGTTACCAACCACTGACTGGTTTCCATTGGTGGGCAAGTAAACCCATGGGTCTTGGAAATATGAACAGTCTCCATCTCCAACACCACAAAAACCATTGACTCTTTCCTTACTTGGCCCCCAGAGTCATAGTGAGGAAAACAATTTTTTTTAAATAATCAACTTGGTAATTGTCTCTGAAGGAGTTGGGAACCCTACGTCCCAGACATCCAAAATGGGTAAGTCTGAAAAAAATATAAGTTCTTACCACCAAAATCTTTAGCATTATCAAATGCCTCACCATCAAAAATGGGTATAGTTTCATCAGTGGACTATACCTTCTCAAATAGTCCATTGCCATATGGTTTGCCTTTGCACCCTTTGGATCATGGTTCTTTGATTTGTAACAGAAGCCTCCTTAATTTATCAGGCACAAATAGCTCTTAGCAAAGTCAATGACTAAAGTCAAATATTAAGAATAGTAGCTACACAATCTGTCTACTTCATTAGATGATTGCAATTCTCTTACAAATAGTGTCAGTAGGGAAAAAAAATAGGCTCATATTTGGACCATAATGATAGTGAAATCTATTTGTAGAATATATGAGTGACAAACAGAAAGTCTCCTGCTCCAGGGCCTGGATGTCTTTTCTTTCTTTGTATGGGGCTGACAGAGCTCCCCTTAGGTTCAATATCTCTTCTGTCTAGGTAGCTCAGAGGAGTTCCCGGAATCTGTTTCTTACTATAGTTAGAATTGTGATTGCTAGCTCTCTCTTGAGGCTATAATGGGTTCTCTTGTCTTATGCCAGGAATACTATTTCTTGAAGATGTTTCTTCCATCACATGACATCCTTTTTCTATCTCTTTCTCTCTGAAGTATATCTCTGTTTTCTCTTGTCTCAAAATTCTGCTCAAATTCTCCTAGAAAAGTGGAAAAGGTAGAAAAGCTCAAAGGTCAAGGACAAGAACAGTGGGAGAGAGTCATAAAGACAAAGACAGAAGTGAAAGAGGGAGAGAAAAAGACAGGCAGAGAGGTGAAAACAAGAGTAGAGACAGATATATAAAGACCCAGGAAGAGAGGCAGACAGGCAGGAGGAAACAGGGACAGATGGGGGAGAGAAACAAAACAACAATGATAACAAAAACAGCCACAGGAAGAGATCCCTTCATCCTCTCTACAGGAAAAAAAAAAAAAAAAACCTTTTGAGTCTATAATCCCATGACTTCCATAAACTAAATTGTTTCTTTGGCCAATCTCCTCAATCTCTTCTAATTCAATCAAAAAAAGGGAACATATTTCATAAGGGGGTTGTTGCCATAATTTGTCAGTTACTTTAACACCTTGTTACCTCATTAGAATATCATCTATGACTACAGCCTGTAACTACTTTTGAGTTAGACATAGGAAGGGATGAAATCAAATTCCCCCATTCATTACAAAGGAGAGATTATGAGATTTTTCCAAGATCGTGTAGTCTCTGTATTTCTGACTCAATTCAGAATTATCTCAGCTTATATTATATTGCTTCCATTATATCACACACTTCACTGTGATTTACCAGCCTTGCATTAAATCTCAATTCCTTACTCATGTCATTAATGTTACTCTACTTCCCCACTGACTTTTAAGTTGATCTAGATCTTTCCATTTTTTTAGTTCCCTCTACATGGATCATTCCAGTGGGCTGACCTCCCACTGGCCTCCTCCTACTTGCTGGAAGTTTTTTTTTTTTTAAGGTGATAAGGGTGTCAGCTGATTTATTAATAAGAAGGGGATATAGAGGAAGAAAACTTGAGAGGCTTGGAGTCCATCAGAGGTAAGTCCCATCCATCAAATCCCACTCTGGGCTCACTCCCAATTTCCTCAAGAGCTGAAAATAGCTTGGCCATAGTCCAGTTGATAACAATGAGGCCAGATTATTTTTAGAGCCAAAAATTTGGGAAACAAACTGAATTATCCAAAGGTGTCACAGTGGGTTGATAACTGGATGACTCCACTGAAATCAATCAAATGCCTTCTTGAGAGTGGGCATGGACTTTCAGGATACTAAAGAAATAAAATTCAAGTGAGTGCTTACCCATCCAAGGGAATGGTTGGACAAATTGTGGTTGTGGTATATGATGTAAGAAATAAAAGAATGAAGATTTCACAGAATTCTTGAGTAGATGTAGATGAGACAAAATAAAAAAGTGGAACTATGAAAACAATACAAACAAGGATTAGGAAGGGTAAGAGGGGCTAGGTGAAGATGAGATCTGAAAGAAAAATAAGGGATTTGGTGTTTAATCTTTCAGGAAATAGGGATCCACTGGAGTTTATTGAATAAGGAGTTGACATGGTCAAGTTTGCTTCTTTGGAAGGTCAACTGGACATTTGAATGGAGGACAGACTAATGTAGGAAGAGCCTTGAGTCAGGGAGAATAGTTATATAGCTTTTATGGTAATCTTAAGTGAGAGAAGATAGATAAGGGGCTGCATTAGGATGTTGGCTGTGTCACTGGAAAGAGGGGGACAGAGTCTTTAAAAATTCAGGTTCAAATCCACCTTAGAATGTCCAACTAAGTTGTAAAGCTTTCATATGTAGAATTTTCCCTTGTTACTGTTAACTTAGAGCCAGGGGGCAACATTGTCATATGATCAATCACCAGCAAGTAGATTTCTTTTATCATAAACCTAATGAAGAACATATATGAAGTATTGAAATGAATTCAGAACTGAGCATTATGAGGTCAGGCACTGTTCATTGGATTGATGCAAAGAAGACTTTAGTCCTAAATCCTGGGGAATAGACACAATTGCTTTGAACTGTCTTCATAACTGAATGGCTCCCATTGATTGGACATGCCCCATATTCACCACAAACCAAATGTAGGGGAAAAAAAGGAATGGCCTTACACCAAATTTAAATAGCAAACTATGTGAATGCTATTTAGCCACAATGATTGGTAGTATGAGAGTAGAGTATGTTCTGGACTTGGAGTTGGAAGTTTGGGGTTTCAATCCTACCTCTAATACCTAATAGCTCATTGACCCTGGGTGAATTAGATACCAGTTACTAGGGTATTAAATTAAATGGTCATCTCTATCCAAGTCAATCTCAAATATATTTATCCAGCTGTAACCTATCTCAGGAACTCTAATATCACATCTTTATCTACTTCTTAGAGATCTAAAACTCAATGTCTCTAATACATTTTAAACTCAATTGAGTTTATCTTCTTGCCCCCCTTACCCTTCCTAATCCTTGTTTGTATTGTTTTCATAGTTCCACTTTTTTATTTTGTCTCATCTACATCTGCTCAAGAATTCTGTGAATTCTTCATTCTCTTATTTCTTACATCATATACCACAACCACAATTTGTCCAACCATTCCCTTGGATGGGTAAGCACTCACTTGAATTTTATTTCTTTAGTATCTTGAAAGTCCATGCCCACTCTCAAGAAGGTATTTGATTGATTTCAGTGGAGTCATCCAGTTATCAGCCCATTGTGACATCTTTGGATAATTCAGTTTGTTTCCTGAGTTTATCTTCTTCCAAACCCTTCACTTTTTTTTGAATTTCATTATTGTTGTTACTACTAAGGAAACTATTACCTTCCCAGTCCCTCAAGCTCACAATCCAGGAGTCATCCTGAAGTCTTTATTCTATACTTTCAAACCTCCATCCTCATATTGTAATCTTTTGAAAAGTTCTGTCCATTTTACCCTTGTATATCTCTTTTATACATGCCTTTCCTCCTCTAAAACTGCTACCTCCTTAGTTCAGACCCTTAACACCTCACTCCTAGATTCTTGAAGTAGCCTCCTGGTTGATCATCCTGAATCAAATCTTTCTCTTCTCCATTCTGTTCTCCATCGGCTCATCAAAATATTTTTTCTTAAAAAAGCAAGTTTGACCATATCACTCCCTATTTCATAAATTCTAGAAGGTTCCAGTTTCTTTTTAGGATTAATATACAGATAAATGTTTAATTCCAATATTTAGGTTATTTTTATGAAATTCTTAAAATTTTAGTGTCTTTGGGTATTTTTTTAAACCCTTACTTTTTACCTTAGAATTGACAGTAGGTATTGGTTCCAAGGAAGAAGAGTGGTAAGAGCTAAGCAATGGGGGTCCAGGGTCACATTTGAATCCAGGACCTCCCATCTCTAGGCCTGGTTCTCAATCCACTGAGCTACCCAGCTGCCCCCTTTAGTATCTTTGTTACAAAGACTGAAGTCAGAGCTACTTTCATGCTGAGAGTATCCACTAAATGATATAATGATATAAATTAACAATGTGAAGGATTATCTAAGAAATTTTCTCTCATTGTTATATTAATTTAATGATCTGTAGATATCAGAGAATTGGAAATAAATCATTGGATAAAAATTTTCCAAGAGCCTACATGATGATTGGTAGGATTTGAGTATTAAAATGGAAACTATGATTTTATTTTGGGTTGAACCTTTGTAACATTTCTCATATGAATTCTCTTTTCTCCTCTGACATTCCTACTCACCTTATGCAGGCTGTCCTTACCTCAGAAAAGGACTATTTCAATAGCTGGTTTGTCCTCCTGCCTCAACGCTTTTCTCATTCTAGCCCATCCCCAACTCAGCTGTCACAATGATTTTCCTAATGTGTAGATCTGACTAGGTCAGATCTCTACTCAATAAACTTCAATGGCTCCCTAATACCTCAATGTCAAATATAATATCTGCTCTTTGGCTTTTAAAGCCCTTCATCATGGGAGCCTATAAAAACTTCCTAGACTTTTCCCATCTTCCTCCCCTCCCTGGCCTCTGTGAATCAGTGACATTGGTTTCCTTGCTCCTCCTCACTCAAAATATTTATAGTGACTTTTTCTCATGTCTGCCACATTTTCTTCTCATCTCTGGTTCCCGTCTTTCCTTCATCCCTTTAACTCTCAGCTAAAATTCTCCTGTCTCCAAGAAGGCTTTCCTGAGCTCCCTTAATACTCATTCCATCCCCAAGTATACATCTTTACTCCGTAGATGTCTCATATACACTTAATAGTTTGCCATTTGTCTCTTCTTGTTAGTGTGAGCTCCTTGAGGAAATGAATTATTTTTGCCCTGCCACATGTCTCTAAAGCTTAGCCTAGTGCTTGACACACAGTAGGTGCTTATTACATGCCGGTCACTGGCTGAATGACTGTAATAGACAAACAGTCTCTGGTTCATAAAAAATGTAGAATGAGGCTTCCACTGAATAAGCACTGAAATGTGCATTGTTCCTGGGACTCAGAGAAATAAAAATGAATAAAGATAGTATGCACAGTTCTAAAAAGTACATAAAAGTGGTACCCACTCTGAATAACCCAGTGAGCATCATTTAAATCCAAGTATCAATGTATTGGAAAAACCCTCTCACAACATAAAATCTCTTAAAAATCAACAATCATTTCTCTTTCCATGTAGAAAAATCATCCCTCAGCCTTCATTTGTTCAATTCAATGATTCCTTCAGAATATTAAAATCTGCTCTCAGACTGAAATAAATCTTACATCAAACACACTGCTAAATTTTTACAATTTTATCTTTCAGCCTCCCCTAATCCTCAACGCACAATAAGACTTTTATTAATTCTAATTGCTCTTTGATCAGACTTCTGATTATTTACCCTAGGGCTACATTGTAGCTTCTAAGTTGTTTTGCACTGGTGTAATTACCATATGTTTTCATTAATCGGATTCTGGGAGCTGGCTGTTTCCTTAGTGGTCCAAGTGTCAATCAATTATTCTGCTAGTCCATGCATCAAAGCAATTAGAAAAGGGCTTGGTTCTCAAGGTGTAGTCATTAGGTTTATTTTATTACACATTTCCAATCTATTAGAGGGTAACCGGGAAAAAAAAGACAAATTCCAGTTTTTGAATGTGGAGTTAACTCCCGCATCACCACAGAGTAGACTGGCGCACCTACAGTCAAGAGGTCCTTAGATCAAATCCAGGCTTAGCCACATATTGCACGAGTGACTTCAGGAAAACGGCTACTACCCCGAACCTCAATTTCCACATGTGTACCACGAGGAGGTCACAACAGCTAGTGCCTCCGGTCTATGCCGGTTCTCATCCTTCCATTTGTTGTGCCTGCTCATGGTACACACCTATTCAGCTGATCTTGACAGCCAGATTGCTATTTGTTAAACATAATGACACACTTTTAAAATGTAGCCGCCAGGTGTGTCTAAATAAATACTCTTAAGTCAATATGCATTGACATTTTTCTGATAAAAACGTAGAAAATGAGTCAATAGAGTTAACAAAGAAACTGACTTGTATCAATCTTGTCTGACATAATTTCCTAACATTTTCTTACTATCTCCTAAAGGAATTCAAGATAACATTTTAAACACAGAGCTATACCTAGTGATTTTTATTAATGGGGCAGATGTTAAACGAACGTTCCTGATATGAATAGCTTGAAACAGTTCTCCAGATTAAGCTTTTAAAGAGAAAATTAATTGAGGGATTATTGGAGAAGGTGTGGCAAATGCCCTATCACCTTAGATGAGGACTGGTACAGCACGAGAATCTTCTGTTTTTTTTTTGTTGTTTGTTTGTTTTTTAATAAACCCTTACTTTCTGTCTTGAAATCAATACTGAGTATTGGTTCCAAGGTAGAAGAGTGGTAAGGGCTAGGCAATGGGGGTTAAGGGATTTGTCCAGGGTCACACAGCTGGGAAGTGTCTGAGGCCAGATTTGAACCTAGGACCTCCTGTCTCTAGGCCTGGCTCTCAATCCACTGCACTGCCCAGCTGCTCCCAGAATCTTCTGTTTTAAAGATATTGGTTAAATGAGTCAATATCTCAAAGTTTCCTATTTTAATTATTTTAATTTATTATTTTATATAATATAGATTATACACATTATATATTAATATAACATATTAATATAATTAATATTAATGTCATATTCATTGCACCTATTTATATTAATATTAATAAATTCATAATATAATTTTATTACATTGTTATTCCTTTTTTAAATATTCATGCCAGTAAGGTGCTAAGCTCTGGAGATTTTCTATTATTCAAAGCCTAAAAGTTCTGTTAGTGATCTATGGCAGTGTTCTAGTGACTCTACCCTAGATAACATCTGTTTTAAACCTCAATAATATAGTTTCCTATATCTAATTCAAAACTGACTCCAAATGAATATATATAATTATTATTGGATGGCGCCATAATGAATGACCAATTGATTAATTTAGTCAATTTCCTATATTATGGCAGCTGGTCAAACTCAATCTATAGTGTTTCTGCACTTTCCAAAAACTGAAATTCCTCCCATTGCCCTCCAAATATTTTAGGAGTATTTAAATTTCTAACCTTTATTAAACTAAAACATTAAAGGAAAATCTAACTTTCATTTTTTTGCAATGGATATGATGTGAAGTACATTGGAAAAGAGTCACCAACCCACTTCATATCTTAAATATAATAATAATGCACTTAAGACCTCTTGTAAAAGTCTGTTTTAGTATGTTAAAATGGAAATGAAATTGCAGCTGTCAAAAAAGAGGAAACAGGCTATATTTCTAGTTAATGCTGTTTTAAAATAATGTACATTTCTCACCTGAAACACATAGAAACAACATTATAAAAGTCAAGAAATATTAATCCTGTAGCTGACAACAAAATTGAAGCATGGGTTAGTAAAAACGTCCTTTCTGAACCTTTGTGATCTCCAGCTAAGAAACCAATGATAGCAAAGGGGGGGAATTTTCTTTGGCTTGTGTAGGGTTACTTCTGTGTGTGTATGTGTGTGTGTGTAAAAATGTTTCTTATTCATGTCTTTCCCTATAATTATTTAGACAGAGTGCCCATGGTGATATAGAGAACACAAAATAGACCATCTGGCTGTAAGATATCTTCTGACCCTTTTTCGCATAACACATTTTCTTACAAGCCATCCATAGTCAGAATGTCAAAGAAACAATAAGCTCCAGTTCTCGTGTTTTTATACATCCAAGAAAGGATTGTTTATAGACCACCAAAAAAGTAAGTAAATAACATGGCTTTCAGACCTCCCTTGTCTAAATACTATTCATATGGAAGAGAACAAATGGAATTTTAAATATATATACAGATATATAAACATATAGATAGACACAGAGACAGAGAGAGATATATAGCATTATATTATCTATAATCATAAATATATACATATATAAACATATACATATAGATTATATATACATATATTTCTCTATATAATTATCTATCATCTATCTATCTATCTATCTATCTATCTATCTATCTATCTATCTATCTATCTATCTTTCTGCCTATCCATTGTTCTGTCTATTCACCCATCCATCCATCTATCTATCTATCTATCTATCTATCTACCTATCTATCTTTCTGACTATCTATCTATCTATCTTTCTGACTATCCATTGTTCTGTCTATTCACCCATCCATCTATCTATCTATCTATCTATCTATCTATCTATCTATCTATCTATCTATCTATCTATCCATCTTTCTGCCTATCCATCATTCTGTCTATCTACCCATCCATCCATCCATCTATCTATCTATCTATCTATCTATCTATCTATCTATCTATCTATCTATCTATCTGACTATCCATTGTTCTGTCTATTCATCCATCCATCTATCTATCTATCTATCTATCTATCTATCTCTATCTATCTATCTATCTTTCTGACTATCCATTGTTCTGTCTATTCACCCATCTATCTATCTATCTATCTATCTATCTATCTCTATCTATCTATCTTTCTGACTATCCATTGTTCTGTCTATTCACCCATCTATCTATCTATCTATCTATCTATCTATCTATCTATCTCTATCTATCTATCTATCTATCTTTCTGACTATCCATTGTTCTGTCTATTCACCCATCTATCTATCTATCTATCTATCTATCTATCTATCTATCTATCTATCTCTATCTATCTATCTATCTTTCTGACTATCCATTGTTCTGTCTATTCATCCATCCATCTATCTATCTATCTATCTATCTATCTATCTATCTATCTATCTATCTCTATCTATCTATCTTTCTGACTATCCATTGTTCTGTCTATTCACCCATCTATCTATCTATCTATCTATCTATCTATCTATCTATCTATCTCTATCTATCTATCTTTCTGACTATCCATTGTTCTGTCTATTCACCCATCTATCTATCTATCTATCTATCTATCTATCTATCTATCTCTATCTATCTATCTATCTTTCTGACTATCCATTGTTCTGTCTATTCACCCATCTATCTATCTATCTATCTATCTATCTATCTATCTATCTATCTATCTATCTATCTATCTATCTTTCTGACTATCCATTGTTCTGTCTATTCACCCATCTATCTATCTATCTATCTATCTATCTATCTATCTATCTATCTATCTATCCATCTTTCTGACTTTCTGTAACAAATGCCCAAGACTCATCTGCCTTTGATGACAGACAAGATGTATAATAGCCATTCAAAGCAAAGGACTGAGAAATTTGGTGAAATGGGTGAAGTGGTGTCATGACATGATCACTACGAGACCTTTAACATTTCCTAAGCTCGCTTTGTGAGCACTGCATATCCCTAATATTCTCTAGGCTTTCCTGTTTCTCACCTTCAAATACATGATAATAATCCTTCCAGCACTGCTCTCATAAACACATCATGAGGGTCAGCTGAAATGATGGCTGTTAAATGCTTTGTACACTTTGTATACACAAATGGCAGTTGCTATTTCTATTTTTACAAGCCATTCCCCCCATGGAATATTCCAAAATAATACAGCTGTGCCAATACACGTTGACTTCTCTGTGTAGTTTCCACACTTGTCCCACAGAATATATCATCTGTTCCTCACAGCAGACTTTGCAGTAGACAGAGACTGGATACAACTTTGTCCGTTTTATCACTTTGGAAGCCATTAGAGAGATTAGGTGAACTGCCCAAGGACAAATGCATCGTGAAGTCATACTTCATGACTGAAAGGGACCTCAGAACTAATTTAGTCCCGAGTCCTAATTTTCCAGATGATGGACCCGAGGCCCAAAGTAGGCACTGTGTACCATCTACAATTTGGAGGTGCTTTGGGGACGGCAAAGAACATAGGCTAAGACAAAGCCTCGTCCTTTCTGGCTGCCACACACTATGACACCATGAGAATAGTTTGACTGCGGGCCATACCAGCTGACAGATGATAAATCCCCCCCCAACCCTGAGTCCTTCTGGCCTCTTTGTCTTGGTAGCCTGGCAATCACTGTAATACAGCTAATGCATCAGTGGCTTGGCTATTCCACGACTACCCTCTTCCACACATGTCCATTCCAGTGAGGCTGCATTGCAGTGTCTCTGGCATCTGAATCAATGGTATGATTGAACTTACAAAACCCTGCTGACATTGGCCAGACCAATCTACTGGCTCTTAAGCAAGGCTAATAGACAATGAGGATGAATGTATCTTAGAAAGGGGTGTTTCAAACCTGTAGAGGTTCAGCCTTGCTCAACTATTATTACTACTATCACTATGACTTGGCTCCTAAGGTCCCTGTCAGATATTTGCTGCTGTACCAAAAATAAAATTACAGAAATCGATATTTGAAAGGGATCTCAGGATTAAACTTGTCCAACTCATATTGGACAGATATCCTTAAAAAAACCTTATCTTCCATCTTAGAATCATACTATGTATTGTTTCCAAGGCAGAAGGGTGGTAAGGACTAGGAAATGGGGTTAAGTGACTTGCCCAGGGTCACCCAGCTAGGAAGTGTCTGAGGCCAGATTTGAACCCATACCTCCTATCTCTAGGCCTGACTCTCCATCCACTGAGTCACCTAACTGCCCCAAACAGATATTCTTTAAAAATTTTAAAATATTTAAAATATCCGTCTAAGTGGCCACATAAACTTTGGTTGAAGATATCCAATGATAGGAAATCTATCAATCAATCAACCAGCAACATTATTTGATAAATATCAACTAGATAAGAAAAGCTTCTTATAATGGATATAGGAGGAAGAAAACAAAAATTAGTTAAGCACATCCTGTGAGCCAAACACTGTGTTTAGTTCTTTGTAGCATAATCTCATTTTATTCTCATTACAATTCTGATTCATAAATACTGTTATTAAACTTATTTTATAGCTGATGAAACTGGGACAAACAGAGGTTAAATGACTTGCCCAGAGTCACAAAGATAATGTGTTCATTTTGTATTTGAACTCAGGCCTTCTGAACTATAGGTTTGTACCCTACCATTCATTATGTCATCTAGTCATCTAAAAATAGAGGTTGTTTCCATGTCAGGAAGACCTAGGATTAAATCCTGACTTGACATGTAGTGGCTTTTATTTAATACTTTGGGGACTACAAAGATAGCTTGTTAGTAGGTGCTGATCTAAATGTTCTCCAAGGCAATCATTATAAAGATGTAATATCAAGTTGAGTAAAAATATTACTGTAGTAATAGTAGCACACAGTGTGGTATTCCAATTGAGGAAGATCTGAGTTGAAATCTGGCCTCAGACACTAGTTGTATGACACTGAGAAAATCCTTAACCCTCTTTGCCTCAGTTTATTCAACTGTAAAATGAGCTGGAGAAAATATTGACAAACCACTCCAATAACTTTGCTAAGAAAACCCCAACAATCAAATGTAATGGACTTCTCTACTAGCAGTAATGCAACGATCTAGGACAATTCTGAGGGACTTATGAGAAAGAATGTTCTCTGTATCCAGAGAAAGAACTGTGGGAGTAGAAATACAGAAAAAAAACAACTGCTTGATCATATGGGTCTATAGGGATATGGTTGGGGATGTAGACTCTAAATGATCACCCTGGTGCAAATATCAATACTATGGAAATAGGTCTTGATCAATGATACATGTAAAACCCAGTAGAATTGTGTGTTGGCTATGGGGGTTGGGAGGAAAAGGGGAGGGAAAAATATGAATTATGTAACTGTGAAAAAAGTCCTAAATTAATTAATTAAATAAAAATTTTTAATTAAAAAAAAGAAAACCTCAAATAAGGTTGTGAGTATTTGGACATGGCTGAAACAACTGAATAACAGTAACAATACAATAGTACCATACCTTCTGCTGCCCCCTTTCATTTTTATCATTCATCACCATTAAATTGTCCTGTCAAATTTCTGATGGCTTATAAAGCAAATTAATAATCCATCATAAGTCAGTTGGTCTTGGTCATCAAAGATCCTTTGAGAAGGTTCCACAATATTAGCTGAATTCGTCATAGGCTCACCATGCTCTTACTGTCCTCCTTTTGCCAAAAATTTGCTTATAATAAATATTCAATATGTTTGTGAAATTGAATTTGCTCATAGCTGGTGTCCCTGATAATTCAATCTACGAACATGTATTAAGTGTTAAGTATGCTATGTACAAGGGATTCTACTAGGTTCTTGTGACAGAAATGTAATACACGAAACAATCCTCATTTTCAAAGAGTATACTGGTCTACTGGGGAGACAACATTACAATTAAATGTAATGGAGGAACAATTTGTAATTTCTAAAGGATAATGTAATTTCACTGATACAAGGACTCTCCAAGGGAGGGGATCTTCAATCTCCAATTTCTAATCTCCAATAAGTGACCTGGAATTTCTCTGCAATTTATAATCTTTGGTAGTTGTAATGAGCACAAGCTATCAGCAAGAGAAATGAAGTTACTCACCAAAGATCATGAAGCCAGGATAAACCAGAAGCTAGATTTGAACTCAAGTCTTCTTAATCTGTTTCCTTCCTGAGACAAACTTTCTCTATGCTATATCCAGTTATATTTATACACAAGCTATATACACATAAAACAGAGTAAATATAAACACACATAAAGTCCTTAAAAACTGGGTAGTTTAAGAAAGAAGTCAATGAAATTCAAGGAGACCAGCAAAAGGGTTAGAAGGCTTTAGGAAAGCAACATAGAATCAGTTAACCATCACCAGAAATTAGAGAAAATTATCCCTAGGGAGCAATATTATTGATGGATGACAATTATTGAATAAAATGGAGGAAATTGTATACAATGAAATCTATACTTAGAAAGACATAGTGAAATAGTTAAAAGGTCCCACTGGTGGCTCAGTAGATAGATTGCCAGGGATAGAGTTGGGAAGACTCTTCTTCCTGAATTCAAATCAGGCTTCAGACACTTACTAGCTGTGGACCCAGGACAAGCCATTTGACCCTGTTTGCCTCTGTTTCCTCATCTGTAAAATGAGCTAGAGGAGGAAATGGCAAGCCATTGCAATATTTTTTTTGCCAAGAAAGCCCCCAAATGTAGTCATGAAGAGTTGGACACAATTAAAATGACTGAATGTCAACCATAGCCCTCTCTAATTTGAAAAACAACATAGTACTAGCTCTGTTCCCTGAGACCTTTTACAAAATCTTTCTGTAATTCAGATGACTATGCCACATTTACAGTCTTTCAAACCCTTATTTTTTTGTCTTAGATTCAATTCTAAATATCACTTCCAAGGCAGAAGAGAAAGGCTAGGCAATTGGTGTTGTTACTTTCCCCAGGAACACACTGCTACAAATGTCTGAGACTAGATTTGAAACCCAGGACACGCTTTCTACAGACTTAGCTCTCCATCCCCTGAAACCCCCAAGCTGCCCCTTCACATTTACAGCTCTAAACAAGAAACATTAGATCTGTTTTTCTTTAATAAATCCCTCTGGTTTTTTTTTTATAAAACTATGGAAAAGATTTTTTAGCTTTTAATAATAAATATCAATTTGTTCATGACAAAAGGATATTATCGTGTTTGAAAAATAGAAGCCATTAAAAAGTTAGAAAAATCACACTTGAATTTAATATTTAAAATTTCAAACTGCCATTCTCCAAGTATTTAAAATTATTTTTTAAGTTGAGATTATTTTTTTAAAAAACAAGATTATTATAAATAATTGATAACAATGAATTCTGTTAAGAAATGTAATATCTATTAGGGTATTTGTTTTTGTTACTAAATCTACTTGACAGCCATTTGCTCTCTTTCTTTTTTGTTGCTATATAGTTCAGTTCATGTGGATGTCACCTCTGGAGGACCTTCTAATTTCATTCCTGGATCTTGATGCTTTTGTCAAGTTTCCCTTGTGCTAAACCAGTATCAGTTACTCTTAATAAATTTAATGGTATATACCGACTATCATCCTTTATTTCTGCTTCATTATGGGGGTACTTGTTTAGGAAATGTTTCAGGAAAAATATTAAATTGTTCGTGTTAGAGTCTGATAACATCTATCTATATCTTCCTTTTAATGAATGCTTATCTTTTTAGTCCTACTATACCAAGGCACTAAGGGTTTCTTTTACTCTTTAATGTAAAAACAAAACTTGGAAAAAAGAAAAAGATGAGAAATCTTCTGGGAAATGACCAAATTCTATCCTTATCAATGAAGAGGGTAAAGAAGATGATAATAAATGATTTTATGTTGCATGTTAAGATGTATAAAGAGCTTTAGATACATTATTGCATTATATTTAAACCTTAAAGCCCCATGAAATTGGTGGTATTATTATCCCTACTGTGCAGTTCAGTGGTTTTACAGGGTCGCCGTGACTCAGGAAAGATTCACATTCATGTCTTCCCAACTTAAAATCCAGTACTCTAGATCCATGATGAAATGGTTCCTTGCCAATAGTCAACTTTCTTCCACTTCATCTTTATTTAAAAAAAAACAAAAACAAACAATTAAACCCTTAGCTACTGCCTTGGAATTAATCCAAGATATTGATTCCAAGGCAGAAGAGCGGTAAAGGCTAGGCAATGGGGGGTTAAGTGACTTGCCCAGGGTCATACAGCTAGGAATTGTCTGAGACCATATTTTGAATCTAGGACCTCCTGTCTCTAGGCCTGGCTCTCAATCCACTGAGCCATCTAGATGCCCCCATTTTTAAAAATTCTTTTTAGAAACTATAAACAAAAGAATGGATGAAATTTAAAAATTAACTAAATGAATTTAAAAATACTCATGTCTCCATTTTAAGAAAAAATATATCAAAAATATTCTAACATTTATTTTTCACTGAAGCCTTTTGGAGAAATCTGGGTAAAACTCTGTTCATAGGTGGTTGTTTCCAAGTACTTTTGATTTAATTTGAGTTCCATGGCCCTTATATTAGTACCAACTGCTAAATGAAGCTTTCCTTGTTAATCACCTACCTTATTGCTCTCCACTAAGATTTTGACATGGGCAGAATTCAAGGTATTGAAGAAAAGATCGGGGCATTGACTTTGAGGACTTCCAAGGAATCTACTTCTGAGGTGTATGTGATGGCTAAATTGTTGAATAGACAGCAGATGCAACAGTCATCATTTCATTGGGGCTGGGTTTCATTTAAGAAATTCTTTTTTAAAATGGATTTCTTTTTCCTTTCCACATATCCATATGCCAGATTTCTCCTAGTTAGGTCACAGCACGGTTTCTCTATAATATCCTGCCAAGCCTTCTATTGAGGGGTTGTGGCATGTGAGCCCCCAAATTAATCAGAGTTGGATAGACAAGACAAAGGCATGGCATAAAAATGGTACCTCACTCCAGAGCAAGAGAATAATTAGTAATAATAGTAGAAATGGACAATTCTATAGCATATTCAAATCCCTACAATACTTGAGGGGTTATTATTAGATTTGAATCTTATCTCATCTGAGTTTCACAACTAGCAGGTAAGTGCAAGAGATACTATAACTGTAATTTTAATGTAGAAATGGAATCTTGGAGAAATAAAGTGACTCACCAATGGTATCATAGTGATTAAGTATCAGAGGCAAGATTAGAATTGAGTTCAATGTCTGGTACAAAGAAAGAGTTCAAGAAATCGCTATTGATCAGTTCCAGTGAGAATATTAAGCCCACTGGTCCACATTATTGGCAGCTATATGGTACCGTGGATAAATTGTTGGGGTTAGAACCAGGAAAACTCATCTTCATAAGTTCAAATCTGGTCTCAAGACACTTACTGCGTGTGACCTTTGAAAAGTCACTTAATTCTGTTTCCCTCAGTTTCTTCACTTATGAAATGAATTGGAAAAGGAAATGGCAAGCCATTACTATATCTTTGCCAAGAAAGCTCCAAATTGAATCATTAAGGGTCAGATAAATCTGAAACAACTCAACAACAAATAATAACAAAAATTCAAATTGCTTCTCCATTAGATAATATTATTAACACTTAGATATCAGAAAACAAAGACGTAACACATATCTGGCTTGGAAAAATAGCATGGTTTATTACCCAGAGAAATGGGGTCAAAGTCTAGGTGATAGAGAGGAGGTAGTCCATAAGAGGACCTTCTTTAACAAATTAATTTATAGATGAAAATCCACTGCTACAGCTGAAGTCAAAGTACTTATGGAATGAGAGACACCTGACTGATGTAGAGCTGGAAAGACCATCAGAGGCCATCGAGTCCTACCCCCTCTCCCATTTTACAAATGTGAAAACTAAGACCCATAGAGGTGAATTAACTGGCCCAGGATTATATAGATACTGAATCCTAGAGATGAGATTTGAACCAGAATCCAAAGCCTGTGTTCTTTCCTACCAAGTTAGCTACTTCTCAACTTTTCACCTGTACTTTACTTTTAAATTTTAAATCGACTTATTAGGAGTACCCCAGAGAGCCATAGGTACAGGGATTGAGAGGTAGCTCATGAATAAACTAATGAGCAATGTAACTCTTTCAGGTTCCTAAGAAGTCTCAGGCACCAGAAATAGCCTAAGGGCCCCTGAAGGCCCACAGGCCACAGTCTCAAAAATATTACCATCAAAGATGAAAAGTAAGAGTAATAATAATCATTACCACTTAGGGGGAATTCTGCAAAGTCCTGTTCCTAGTGGGCTTCTTGCCATCCAGTATGAATGAGAGATGCTGAGTTTGTTTTAGAATATAATCATCTTAGTGACACCAGGAAAAAAGATATATATATATATATATATGTATATATACACATATGCATATATATACATATACAAATGGATACAAGATTTTTACTCTGAATAAGAGAAGTGAATGAAGCTTTAATATGTATGAATATTATGTCATTTTCATATGTAACCAACTTTTCTGTCAATCAAATGGAACGCTGGACACCACACATGGGAGTAAGAGCTCATCCAACCAGTAGGTTGAGGAGATGAGATATAAAAAAAAATAAATCAATGGGAAGATAAATGCTCATCTGAAACCTTATGTGGCAAATAAGAGACAGAAAATCATACAGCGCAAACTGATCAGAAGAGGAAACCTTCCAAGGGATCATCTTGAAAGATCAGACATTACCACTGAACCCAGATTCTATTTGATTTTTCAAATAGAGAAAGTAAGACTCCTGGAAATTCAGAGGATCATTGGTCTATCAGGAGCTGGAAGGGACCTAAGACAGCTTTTAGGTGGTCAACGATTTAGATCTGAAAGTGACATTAGAGGTCATCTAGACATAAATTTCATATGCATTTTAGGTTAAGTATTTTTTATTGGCTGTCCTGGGAACCTAAGTAACATTTATAAATATACTTCAATTTCCAGAGAATCAACATGTAAATAAAGATTAAGAATAAAACTTTTCAGGATGTCATGATGATATGAGCATTATAAGGAATGCCATTTAACTTTCTTATTGTATTTATTTATTAAATGCTCTTTTTATAATAATCAAAAATAAAAACAGGTGGGTTATACACACACACACGATAGTATGGTAGACCTGAATAAGATGATTATGCATTAAACTTCATATTTCTATTAAGTAAAGCCTGCCAATTTAATATATATATATATATATATATATGTTCAATAAGTATCTTTCAAAACTGGCTAATGGTTTTTTTCTGTTATGCATTTAAAAAAAAGATTCAATTATATTTCTTCCTTCCTTCTTTCTTTCCTTCCTTCCTTTCCTTACTTCTTTTTTCATTCTACTCCCCTAATTCCTATCCCTCCTCACTGTCACATCTCTCCCACACCCTTTCTCTTACTAGGAAAAAAAAACCCTTTTAACAAATATGTAGTCAGAGAAAATTAATTATCACTTTAGTTGTATCTGAAAATGTATTTCTATAATTTGTATTTTGGGTCCATTGCCTCACTGTCAAAAGGTACAGCATCCTTATTTTATAGAGGAGGAAACCGAGGGCCATTTTAGCTAAATGGCCTGAGGATATATAAATATTAAATGAATGCAACAGGGTTTGAGCCTTGGTCTACTGAATTGAAACCTTGTACTCTGTCCACTGTACCTTACTGCCTCTTCACTCAACTTTATGTCATTAAATCAACCTATTGCTTTATTATGTATAATTTGGTTTTAATACATGATTAATAAGATTAAACCAGACCATAACAAATACTCCTAATTTGAAGAGTACACAAATCCTTTCTTATAAAACAGAACATCAAATAGATAATGACAGAACCATGACAAAACTCCAGGTCCAGGATTTCTTTATGCTTATTTTCTATATGTCAGATAGTAGAGACTGGCTTCATCTGGACCCAAGACCAATTTATGGGCTTGCAGGGCAAATGATATTTCAATTAACCACTCTCTCTACCATCTTCAAAGTTCTTATTCACCTAATATTGTGCTCCTGTCTTTCTTCCATTTCCCCTTACCTAATGTTGCATGACCAATGCTTTAATTTCAATTCAAACTGTTCATAGTTTAATTTATGTACTAGTCTTGAAACAACTTATTTGCCTTCATCTAATGTGTAATTTTCAAATACAAATCCAAACATTTTCATAGACACTGTGAATAGTTTCAGGAACATTTTTAGCAATTCATCAAACATTTATTAAACACCTACTGTATGCTATGCCATGTGATTGGCATGGAAAATAAGAATACAAAGACACAAATAATTGAAAGGATTTTCCAATATTAAGTTTACTTTATACAGTAGGAAAATTCATTACCATAAAAATAATGGTAGATAATTGTTGACTTCATTTAATAACTGTTTCTATTTCTGATACAGAGAGGGAAATAGGAAAAAGAAACTTTGAAGTATAATGGAAAGAGTCATTGGAGGCAAGAAGGTTTGTATTCAAGACCTAATCTTGTTTTTTGTTCAGACAATATTAGTCATTTCTGGCTCTTTGTGACTCATTTTGGGGTTTCCTTATACTTACATGCTACTTGAGCATGGGCAAGACAATCTCTCAGTGCCCCCACTCAACTCTCTAAACCAATACATTTCAGAGGAGTTGTCAATCCAAGTGTGGATGGAGTTGCATTCTGGGAATTCATTAATGAATTCATACAACTGGATCAATTTTCACACTCTTTACCCCTGCCCCCAAATGCTTGCTAAAATCAGATTATCTTTAAATTCTGTCAATAGAAACATTCTGATTCAAAGATTATATTGACAATATTCTTTCTGGATGAATTTTAGCCTGAAGAATCAACACACTACTGAATTCTCTCATTTATGGATCACAAAGGTGAGAGCCCAATGCTTAGCAGGTGACTGAAGAAGTTAGTGCCACTTTCCTTTCCCCCACCTCTTCCCAGTTCTGGAATTAGAAGACTCCTGGGTTGAGAATTTTCTCTCTTCTGGAAAATTGTGTAGAGCTACATATCCAAAGGGAAACAACTACCTGGCCATTTAGATAGCACATTTAAATGATTTTCAAGGTGTAGAAAGTTTTCACATTAAAGCTTGGTGTGCTGCGAAGATATTCATTTTATGGATCAGTCAAAAAATAATAGTCTTCTTAAACAACAATCATGGGAGGAAAAAATCCTCTTAATGAGAAACAAACATACACCAAGGCTGCCATTATTTCCAAAAACATTCTGACATACAAATCTGTCTCTTTCTGAGAGAAACAAATATCTCCTTTGTTTTCAATGTATGAACCATGCAGGTGAAACTTGGCAAAATTAATCATTATGAACACTATAAACAAACAAATGAAAAAAGAAAGTGGTCCCCTGACAGTTTTTTCCCTCCAAGCATCCACTCAACACCCTATGCATCATAAATTAAAAACAAAAGTATAAAAATCAGAGCTCATAATGGCCAAAACATCCCATTTTTGACAGTTTTAGCCAGCTTACATGAGGGACTTTTGAAAGGTTCAACCCAATAAATTCTGCCATTTATGCCCATGATATAATTCACATTAAATGTCATATATAGTTGAGAGCTAAGGTGCTTTAGTGTATAAAATAATTTGCCAGATATTCACACTCTGTAATATGCCCCCAAACTGATCATATTTTACAAACTCTAATGTAGAGTCAGATTGGCTTTATGGGGTCTAGATATATTCTGTAAGGTTCTTTTTCATTCAAAAGATGCTCTGTTTTCAGTTTATTCCAAGGTCTGCTTTTAGGAGTGTTTCTCCCTTCAATAAGAGAATTGTTTTCTCAAAAGATTGTCAATCAACCAATAAATATTTATTAAGTGCCTGCTATGTGCAAGAAATTGTGCTAAGCACATTTCAAAAGACTTATGAAGTGAATTTAATATGCCATAATTTTGCACTGTGACTCCTTGATGTTTTCTTAAATATTTTTAAACCTTAAAAATTATTTAAAATCTTTAAATTTAAATTAAAAAAATTTTAATCTTAAAAATTATTTAAAAACAAAATGTTACAATCAAAAGTGACCTTAAGGTCTCTCTAGTTTTTGAAACTACTTTGTGTTTTGTTTCTAAACCCTTTATGCAGACATATTCTATTCCACTTGTATTTCCCCCCTCCACACTAGTCTAATTTAAATTGCTTGATGGAAGTGGATATTTGTTTTTGTTTGGGAAGTTCAATACCTGGCAAAGTGCTTTGCACACAGTCGGTGCTTAAAAATTGATTTCAACTGAAAAGTTGCAGAAGAATCTCTTTCTTATTCCCAATCAATGGTTACCAAATCTTTGCTTTAACATCTCCAAAGAAGAACCTATGAACCCCAATATAGCGGCGAACCCTAGTTCATAGGAAGCAAATAAAACTTGATTATTAATATCTTTCCAAATAAACTCTTAAAATAAAAGAAATATTGTATTGCTTGCATCTGAATGTAAACTGATGACCTCATTTTGTGTTATCCAGTGTCTCCTGGACTCTCACTGTCACACACGTTTTATTCTTCCCTAGTTTGAGCCTCTATCATTCCATCTATAGTAGTTATTTCAAACCTTCTCTCCCCTCAGCTCTCCTGTGCCATTTCCCTTCCTTTATCTTACAAGAGAAGATTTTTGCCTCCCACCTTACAAAGGTTGTCTTTTATGAATGCCCTCTTAAACCCTATTTCACAGTCCAGATCACACTTTTATCACTCCCTCATTCTCTCTGCCATGGGCCCCAGTCAGACTTCTCCAGGTGAAGGTTAACTTTTCCGTTCTGTCTCCTGTGAGAGCTTCCCTCACCCTGAAAGTCTCTCTATTACTCCATGTTCCTTCATTTTCTCTCCTTATCTAATGGCTAATTTCTCCACTAACTATAAAAGTGTCCAGGTGTCCTTCAAAAAAACCCCCTCCAAATTCCTTTTCCTGGCCTTGCCATGTTCTTGGGTTTTTATGTAGTAGCTCCCCTTTCACATATAAACTCTTAGAAAGGATTGTATGTACTTGGTGCATCTGTTACCTTCCCTTACAAATATATAGAAATCTTTGAAACTGGTTCGAGATCCTTTCACTCACCTGAAACTTCCCTCACCAAGGTTACCATGGTTTCTCAATAGCTAAAGTCCAAGAAAACGTTCTGTAATACGTGCTGAGTGTTCATTCCACACTTGAAGGGAAGACTGAAGCTCACCACATCTTGGCCAAAGGATTTACCTTAGAACAAGCTCTATTATTTCTCCATTGTCTGAACAAAGTCCTCTGTCATTTCCATTAGCTAATAACATACACATTCTTGGACCTGACTCTCAGCAGCTGCAAAATTGTTCTTCAGCAATAGAAAATCCTTTAGATGCTTGCAAATTAAAATGCTGAAAATGAATGTTATATCTACAATATCCATTTACAATTCCAAATTAAAGCTGATTTCATTTGGCAGTGCTATTTTAATACAAGTCTGATTGTAGTGTTTCTTCCATTAAAATGAAGGCTATAAGAAAAAAAAAGACTAATTTGCTAAATCTTACCCAGAGAATGCATGCAGACTTAGAGAATTGGAGAAATGGAAGAGACTTCAGTATCTAACTAGTCCAATCATTCACAAAGGAGTTCATGCTCTAATTTAATCTACAAGTGATCACCTAGTTATGGATTGTTCAATCTACATCAGCTGTCATGGCACCATAATGGATAAAGCACTGGATTTGAAATTATGAAAAAATAGGTTTAAATCCTGCTTCAGATACTTATCACCTATATTGTTATTAATTGTTCAATCATGTTTGACAACTTGTAACCTCTTGGATCATACCATGGCAGGACTTTCCATGGCATTTCCTTGGCAAAGATACTGGAGTAGATTGCAATTTTCTTCTCCAATAGATTGAAATAAACAATAGGAATTGTAAATGGATATTGTAGATATAACATTCATTTTCAGCATTTTAATTTGCAAGCATCTAAAGGATTTTCTATTGCTGAAGAACAGGGTCATACAGCTACTATAAGCTAGATTTTAAAGCAGGTCTTTCTGACGCTAGTTCCAGTGCTCTGGCCACTGAGTAACTAGCTGCCTATATAACCTGTATGACTCTGGACACATCCTCAATCTCTCAGCCTCTGACTCATCAGTTAAAACTTTGAGACAATATTATCTGGATTATTTAAAATCTCAGAGGAGTTGGATCTGTATGTACATTCACATTGAAAAGTCTCATGAATAAAGATCAAATGTTGCCATAATTTCAACAAGTATTTAAATAAACACTCTATAGATCTTGTATGTATATCTTGGACAGAGAGTTCAGGTAGTAAATGATTTGGGTTCAAAGCTCAAAAGTAGAAGAAAAGTAGGTGAGATTTTTTTTTAGGAAATTAAAAGCTCTTAATTAAAAGACTAACCACAAACTTAACAAAATAGCAAAGGCTTATTTTTAAAAATATAAACATATAAAGTGGAAGACCTGAGCCAGTTTGAATCCAGGCCTTTGGACTCTAAATAGAATTAATGTCCTTTCCACTGTAACCCAATGCTTTTCCAAGATATTATCTAAAAGGAGAAAACGCATTATTATGACAATGTGTTAGACATGAAGATTCTGAGACAAGGCATTAAAATATGAATCAGCTACAGAATATAATAAAAAATTGAAGTCAATCTCATAGGAATGAAATGGACCTTCTAGAAGGAAGGGATTGACCTCTTTCATTTTATAATTCTATCATTGAGAGCTAGAAGGAACTCCAGAAACCACTTTAACTCCATAATGATATGAATGAGAGAACTGTGGACAAAGGAGGGCAATGTTCTTATCCAAGGTTTCTTGGAATATACATTTCCCTAAGAATCAAAATGGGAATTTGTTCCAAGTCCCCCTAATAAAGAGATAGAATTCTTTTTACCATGCTCCAAATTCTTATTGATTTTAAATGGATGACTATGTATCCATCCTCAATCCACCTATTCTATAGCTGTGCTAGTTTGGGCACTCAAAATATTTTGCTTGATGTTGCAGAGATTCTTATTGACTTCTCCAAATTCATTTTTTTCTAGATACTAAAATAATATTAATAAAACAAATATCCAACTATTTCACTCACCTCAAATAATTGACAATGGTTCTTTCTTGCCTCTAGGATTAAAATATCAAATCTTCAGATTACCAGTCAATGTTGTTTGCAATCTGTCTCCTGGAAAACTTTCCAATGCAAATTTCACATTATTCCTTTCCATGTAATCTACAATCTAGATTAGTCAATTATATTTTCTCTATGTAGGACTTAAGTTCTCTGACCTTATACCCAGCAAGTTGATTCCACAAAACTAGAATCTGCTATCTACTCATCCCTGTAGCTTTTTTCAAAGCTCAACTTTTGACATGAAGCCCTTTTTGATCTCTTTAGTTCCTCTTTTCTCTCTCTGATTGAAAGAACTTTTATTTATATTAACATAATTAGAAAAGAATAAATCATCAAATATTTGTTAATCATCTGCTATGTGCCTGGAACTATAATAGGTACTTGGACTTCAAGTATAAAGGATGAAACAACTATTCCTTTTTTAAATTGGCTTCCTTCCTTTCCTTCCTTCCTTCCTTCCTTCCTTCCTTCCTTCCTTCCTCCCTCCCTTCCTTCCTTCCTTCCTCCCTTCCTTCCTCCCTCCCTTCCTTCCTTCCTCCCTCCCTTCCTTCCTTCCTCCCTCCCTTCCTTCCTTCCTTCCTCCCTTCCTCCTTCCCTCCCTTCCTTCCTTTCTCCCTCCTTCCCTTCCTCCCTCCCTTCCTCCCTCCCTTCCTTCCTTCCTTCCTTCCTTCCTTCCTTCCTTCCTTCCTTCCTTCCTTCCTTCCTTCCTTCCTTCCTTCCTTTTTCCACAATTCTTTTAAAAGCTAAGTGTTTTCAGCAACACTGGAGCCTAATGATAAGTACAGGAGAAAGACAAACAGTTGCTAGGTGTGGGAGTAAGAAAGGAAGCTTCATTTGCTGGTCCCCAAACTCCTAAGCCTTATGCAATTACCAAGTTTTTTCCCTCAAATGATAAGATAATATAGAGTAATAAAAGCTTACACTAAGTATGACTGATTTATCCTGAATAAATTAAACACGCAGGTTTACTAGCAGCTAGTGAAATGCCCCATATATTTTATAATGGATTGTTACAGACTTAGCAGAGGGATGATTTTATTTGCTATTTGAATATGGGGCTGTTATTTCAACTTTATCTGCTATGGAATGTGCCATTTTCATGATCTCAAAGGTCCCTTCTGGTTCCATCATTCTGCGATTCTTGATGGAGGAATGAACTGTACTCCAACTCTATATGGTTGATAGTTAAGGCTATTACTTTAAAGTAATGTTTCTATGCCATCATTCACAGACAGCTTCAGTATTCTCTATTGGGGTTGCAGATACTATTTATTTGTATCTTTACATCTGTTCATATGCAGATACTTGACATCAAACATGGCACTGCCCATACCATTCCACTGCTTAAGACGTTTCCATAGCTCCCTGTGGACACAAAAAGCCCATCAGTTGTCCATAATTCTTCCTACATGCTACCATCCAAAATTAAAATACACTAAATGGTCCACTAGAACAGAGAAAAACCTTTCAATATTTAAAGAATGACATAATTTGGAGATTTCTGGAAGTGATCTTAATGACATCTAGTCCAATCCATAGCTGAAAAAAAATCCCCATGATTTCATCAATACATGTGGTTATTTAGTTTCTGCCTGAAATTCTCTGAGGAATAAGATGAAACCCTCCCAAAGAAACTCACTGTACATCTGCACTTCTGACTCTTAGTTCTTTATATCGAGAATACATTTTCTGTTTGCAATCTGTACCCCATTACTCCTTTTGTCCATTGGAGCCCAAAAGAATAATCCTTCCCTATGAAAGCCCTTTAAATACTAAACCTGAATAAAGTCATTGTGTCCTCCATGAGCCTTCCTTTTACAAACCTAAACACCCCAATTCCTTCAGCTGAACCTCTTGTGGTATGAACATTATTCTTAACCTGTGGCACCCTAAATTTAATCCATCATTCCAAATGTGCTCTGAGTTGGGTGAAGTGCAGAAAGATTATCATTTCCTTTTTCCTGAAGATTTTGCCTTTCCTTTTGCATCATGATTGCTTTAGCCTTTATTATGGCCACATCATATAAAATGTTCCTAAATTTGGGACTTTCATTGCTCTAAAACCCCCAGACATTTTTCCCTTCACCATTACTCCAGGAAGATGAGAGTGTATTTTATTTTAAAGCCAAGTTGCAACTAGTAATGCTGCATCACCCCCAAGTTGAATAAAGGATATGGAGCAAATGCGGGATACTTATAGTACAGTATCATCCATATGACTATACTAACTATTCATTCTAATATTCATTCTCTTTCTTTCTCTCCCTCTCTCCTCATTTCTTTCCCTCCCACCTTCCCTCTCTCTTTCCCAGAGACCCAATTTATTTTCTTCCTCTTTCTCTCCCTTTTCCCTTCTCTCTCATATGTATATATATATATATATAAATGCTTCCACTAATATTATTATATACAAATGCAAAATGTGAGCATACATACATATACAAATACATGTACCTATATACATATATGTAGAAGTGGAGATGTCCATTTATACTTAAAATAATACACATATACATTTTATGCATCTATAAATGAATATATTAAATGTATATTGGTTATATCATTTAAGATTAGCTTTGGAATAGATACTATAAACATTCTTAGGTGAATTCTTAGGAATTTCAAAAACTATGCAAAAAGGTATTTTTTTGGTTTTAGGCATCAAATATTATGTTATGATTAAATGACAGATGAATAATTATATTTGCTTGTTATGGCTTGAAACTTGAAGAAGCACCCTGTATTAAAATATTTTTGAAGTATTGGAAGAAAATCAGCATTCCTTTGCTTTCCCTTATTTATTTGGACTTGAAAGTATATTTTCTGAGATGATATGTATGTCTTCAAAACAGTCCCCATAAATTCATAGCAATCATGTGACTGCAAAGCCCATTGAAAGGAAAGTAGTCCAACTCTATGACTATTTGTATCTTTCAATTGCAAACACTTAATAACCACTTGGTTTAAGTATTTCACATCTTTGCAAATGAAAATCTCTCCAGAAACAGATGGCTAGATATCCTTCAAAATCAGGAGACAGAATTTATTAGAATCCACCAAGATAATTGATCCAGCAACATGAACCATTATTAATGTTTTTTTTTTCCCTGACACCTTCAAGTTTAGCAAATACTCCGGTAAATCCTCTGTAATAAATTCTGGTAAATTCTGTCTTGGTTTAATTTCGATTCTGAGAATAACACAATGCCATGTTTCATTTTCTGACGTGAAATTATGTACATATTCTTAAGTAGGTGGGGGGGGATCAAATCCATGCAGAATGCCCTCATTACCAAAGGCTATATTTCACCAAACCAAGACGAATTAGCTTTGCATCCCAATTCATCTATAAGGTGGAAAGACAATACACACACACACACACAAACACCTCTCTGAATTGTGACTCTAAAATTTGTACAAGTAGTTAAAACATTGGCTGACCTTTAGTCACATTTCTCTGAAATCATAAACCAATACAAAAAGAAATTTTGGAATGCCCAAAGTCATTTAGGGAAGATTAATCTTTTTAAATTATAGCTTATTTACAGTTTGGCTCTTTCTCTACCCTGAAGGTTAAGGCATATTGTATTTCTCAAATGGATAATTTGAGCTCAGAGTGAAAAAAAGGATGAGCTAGTTGGGCTACATAAAGACTCAATATTTGAGGGGAAGCTGGTTAATGAAATAGTTGAAGGGAATTCAGGATGTGCATTTGTATAATTCTGTTTGTACAAATGTGTTGGAAATATAGTATGTATGATTAAAAACTAAAAAGTGGATAGCCTTTCTGAAAGATGCCAACAGAGTTCTACCATCATAAGAGAGCATGTGTTTTTCAATTGTCATAAATTTCTTTAGGCAGGTCCCCCTTGTGAACACGTGACTAAAAAATGATTGTTGAGTTTTAGACATTAGATATACAGTTTATGACCATGGTAGAAAGTTTGGAAAGCTATTCTATATAGGGATATACATTATATATAATTATAACAATAACTAACCATTTACATTTATACCCCCACAGAAAGTTTTTGAAGGTCTTTCCAGGCAATAAGGACATTCTTCAGGAAACTATTCATGACTCTGATTCAGTCATATACTCCAGTTTTAATAGATGAAAAGTTTTAAGTAAATGATCTAGTACTATACCAAAAAGAAACTTATTAGAGAATGTAAATTCCCCGAAGGGAGGGACTTTTTTATGTTTGTGCTGTCACAAGTGAATATATTGTCTGAAATGCTGTGGAAGCTTAATTGAATCCCATTCAACTTCTCCTAATAGGGTTGCAAAGTATATTTTTCATAAATTAAAATTATACTTGTAATTTTCCAACATCTCCCTAAATAATTGAATAAAACATATTTCTATGGATTAAGACTTGTAATATATGATTTTACTATTTGTTTCAGGAATGTTTGTATCATTTTTTGGCATCAGGAAGCCTTTTGTGAAAGGGTATCCCTTCCTCCACTGGAGCCCTTTCTCAGCACCATATCTATCTCCTTGGTGGCTGAAGAGGCTGACCCTTGCATTCCAAGGGGAGTTGGACAGGCCTCCCAATATTCCACTAGCAATGCAGAGAGTTGGAATGGTTGGAAGTTAGAAACTCTTGTCTTCCAATGCATGAGGTTAGCTGTGGTGGTTCCCAGAAATCGTGAAGTCATGCTCATATTTTCACATGTGATGGGGATGGTCCTCTATTATAATGACAACCAATCTGGGCTAACTAAGGAAAAGGGATCAGAAAAACATTTGTTCAAATAGTTTAATGAAACACCTGAAAGACCTCTCAGTTCTTATCCTATTTGATTTTTCTGTGACAGTTTACACCATTGATGTGGATACTCTCTCCTTCCTTCCATTTTCATTTGACTGCTTCCTCCAGGAAGATTATGGACTGTCAGACTGCTGTCCAGTCTTCCCCATAATCCCCCCCCATCAAAAAGTGAATCAATGCCCCAATGGCTGGAATATTTAGGCTATGCAGAAAATAGTCTAGGAGCTTTATGTGCTTTATTATGTCATATAATTAAACTAGTCCTCTGTTTAATCGGTCTATTGTTTAACAAGTACCAAAATGTTCAAATGATGACTGCTTTTATTACAGCTTGAAATGGAATACTTCTGGACTATCCCCCCCCCATCTTCCTATTTTTTCTCATTTGTTCATTGTTTTCTTTGATATCCTTGATGGTTTTTCCCTTCCTGCATAGATTTTGTTATTGTTTCTGATAATCATTTGGTAGTTTGGTACAATATTAAATAATAGGTAGTATTTTCATTCTAAGTATATTGGCATGGCCTATTAACATGAAAATCCTATTCATCCCATTATTAGTTCTGTTTTTATTTTGCTGAATTGTTTTATAGTTTTAATAGAATAATTATTATTTATATTTTGATACATAGAGTCCCAAATAATTTAGATATCCTGCAACTATTTCAAATAAAACTTTTATTTCTCTCTTCATGATCGAAATTGCTAATGCTATACAAAAGGCTAAAGTTTTATTTTATCCCATTAATTTTAATAAGTTATTATTTTAGTTTATTTTTACTTGATTCCCTTGGGTTTTTGAAGTTTATCATCATTTCATTTCCAAAATGACATCTTTTTTTATTCTTTGCCTATGCTTATTTCCTCAATTTATTTGTTTTCATTGCTTTAGTTGATATTTTTAGCACTATATCAAAGAGTACTAGTGACAATAGACATCCTTGGCTTATTCCTGATTTAATTGGCAATGTCTTTAGTTTATTCCCATTATACATAATTTTAGTCCTTTGTTTTATTGATACATATGCTATATGTATATTTTATTTTATATATATATATATATATATATATACCATTTAACATTTGAAGCAAAGGACCATTTCTATGTTTTTAAAAATGTTTTTAAAAGATAAAGGAGTGTTTCTGAACAATTAATATAATCATATGATATTTGTTGTTACTCTAACAAATTATGCCTATGCTTTTCCTTGTTTTGAATCAACTTTTAATTTTTGGTATAAATATAGCCTAATTTTGATATGTAAATTGTATATTTTGCTATAGTGCTTTATATTATATATTTATATTACATATATTTATATTATAGTACAATATTCACTAAAATATTAGTCTATAAATTTCTATCTCCAATTTTATTTCCTCATTCAGTTACCAAAGACATATTTGTGTCATAGAAGGATATTGGAAAGAGCCTTTTATTTTTTCTATTTTGGGAAACTGTGTAAGATTTTTCTTTAAGTGATATAATTCACTTTTAAATAAACTTGGTAAAAGTTTTACTATATGTTTTTTGATATCTTAAGGTCTTTTAAAGTACTTATATCTTTGAATGTCTGAAGATGTTTTTGATTAAATTCATTTTTTGTTTCTTTTGAGAGTATTCATCTGATATTATTATGTCTTTTTTCCCTTTTGTTTGGGGGAATGGATGAATAGCATACATAGGAGGAGTTCTCATGACTAAAGATATTTATTAAAAATAGGAGTCCCTCCTTCCCATGAGGTATTAGAAGGTACTGAGGGAAATCTGATGGAACTGTCACATAAACCTATGTTCAGAATCAGTTTTTAGCAACAGGAAAGCTCAAATTGCCTTTACCTTGGTGTAGGAAGAAAAGCCCAAACAGCCTGCCTGGACAGCCTCCCCCCCTCACCCAAGAAAGGCTGTCTGATTTCATTTTAGAACCATAGCACATCCTTCTCCCCCTTTCTCTCAGATTTAAGGCAAAAAATTGGGAATTGTCAGTATGTTAAGACATAATTAGGAAGAAGAGACAGCAGCAAACCTCCTGCAACTGAGGGACCACCTGTCCTACATTGTGTTATGTTGAAGACCAAACCAGGTATAAATTCAAGTGAAAGAATGTGTGTGTTTTAATTCTTGCATATAGAATATGAATATGTATATTAAGAATCTCAAAGCTTGATCCATGTCAAGTAAACAACATTTTTAAAAACTCAGCCAACATATCTCTGTGCAATCCTTACAGGAGAAGTGGCAGGCCACCTCATTAAATTATGTCAAGAATCAGAGCAGAGACTCAACCCAGACTGTCACTGATCATCACACAAAAAATATGGCATGGACTGGCAGCTGATGAGCATAGAATGTACAAATCATGATGAGGAAAGCCTTTATCCCCAAACCACTCTGTGCCACCACCAGTGCCAGTCAACTCTGCAAAAGCTAGAAACAGTGACTTTAGTCATGGGAAAACCAGGCTTTCACATGCATCAAAAGACAGGGATTTGTTAAGAGGAAGGAGTAGGAAGAAATAAGGGTGGATGACTGTAATGGAGACCCAAATCATTACTTATGACTCTGATTCAACTTCCTCTTTTGACTTTCCCTCTTCCATAGAGGGAAGAAGTATGGAGAGAAGCCTTTGTAGCTTTTCAATATTGAATAAAAGTCAGATGGGGAAGGAAAATTATTTCCACAGTGTTTTATAGATTGTTTAATGGGCCATGGCACTACTTGGTGAATATAATGCCACACAGGAATGAAAAATATAATTCAAGCAAAAGTTATTTGGAAGCTTTCAATTTACAAATAGTTGACAATGTGATACATAGATGAGAGCACTGGATTTGGGATCAGAGTATTGCTATTTGGATCTAATAATTCCTGGATTACTAGAACTTTAGACATATAACTGTCACATTTTGTGTTTTAGTTTTCTCACTCATAGAGGGTTTGGACTAGATAACTTCCAATAGCTTTTATAACTTTAAAGCCTATGATTCTTCTGGTATAGCTTTGACTACAATTTTTGAAAAATAGATACTTGGAAAGCTGTTTGAGAAATTTAAGATCAACTCTTATTCTGTGCCCCCTAAACATTCCCTCATTAATGATTTTGCTGGTCTGAATTATCTAGAATTCTTGTCTGTGAGTTATAACTTCAACAATGATGATGATGAAGAAAAAAATTAATCATTGCTTTAAATTTTGCTAAATATCATATGAATATCTGTATATCACATACAAACTCTGACCAAATAAGGTATATTTAGAGGCTTGGGAGTCTTGTTGAGAATAGAAGAACAGGAGAAGGCTGAAGGAGAAAAAAAAAGATAAAGGAGACACAACTGAGGAATGGTTAAAAGTAGACTTGAGAAAATGGAGAAGCGATATATCAGGAATTGAAAATGTTCAGTCAATATAGATTATTGAGAACAGAACTTGTTTTCATTTTTGTCTTTGTACTTTAAGTACTTGGCACATAGTAGAGAATTCTATATGTTTGATTGCTTTGAAAAACTGGGAAACCAAAGGAATTTTTATCTCTGATTTTTATACTTCCTTCTCCTTTTTATATGTCTCAATGCCCACTCTATCCTTTATCTCCTCAAATTTTATTTTATTCATTTTTCTTCTTCCTTCTTTTTCTCTGTCTTCTCCTTTCCTATCTTCCATTAATCTATCAATTAATACAATTTTGGTTAAGCTCATAAGTGTAAAAGGTACCATGATAATCACTGGGGATATAATGATAAGCAAGAAGAGTGCTCACTGAAAGTAGCTTACAATCCAATGATGGAAACAATATGAACAGAAATACCTAGAAAAAACAGGTAGTAGTAGAAACAAACAAAAAAAAAATTGATGGGAGATGACTTTAGAAAGGAAAGAAAGATGGGTGGGGGAAATCCATGAAAGGCTTCCTGCTGAAGGGGGTATTTGAGATGAATATTAAAGATAGAGGAGAATTCATATTCCATTTTATCTTCCTCTTTCTTGGTCTAGTTCTCCATCCTTGAAAAAACATTAATTATTGTAAAATAACATCATTTTTCTGAAGAATATATCCAACTCCTCCCACTCTTTTAACAATTTCTGAATTGATGACATAATATCCTTGGTGTGACTACCTGATTTTATGAAATGGTTGTTTACCTGTCTTTATCTGCCCTTCATTTTATCCTGAGAACAAAGCCAGATTATGAAGACTAATTTTTTGTCTTTTTCCCCCGGTGATATTTTTCTTCTACATGTTCGATATAACCCTTCATTTAGAAAATGAGCACAACTTGCAGTAAAACAAAATAAGAGAGCTTACAATGTGATAAGATGAAACCTTTCCTAGGATGACAATGCAAAATCTTTCTGGTCTTTTCTTTACTAATCCAAGGATGGACTTTTGTGTGCATGAGATTCAGGAAATTTAGGCTATCAATGAGAAATTTGAAATAAAAAGTTCATTATTAGCCCTGACGTAAGCATGATTCACTTCCTTTTTTTTTCTTCAAATTTGTCATTGCCCAATATTAGGTGATGCATTTCTATGCATCTGTCAAGCCATGCCCCATTATCTGAATTTCTTAGCCTGTCTCTTAGAGAATACAAACATTTATTACTAATGATGGAAGGAAAAGATTGATTTTCTTCACTGTTGCTACTTAGTGAACAAGGCTTTAGCAGCTGCAAAACATTAAATGTTAAATAGAAATAAAATGTTCTTTCTGAAGTGGGTCTAGAATATCAAATTGTTTCTTCTCACTGCTTTGGGATGTATTGTTAGTCTTAGCCAACATTATTTCACAAATAGCCCTTGAGAAAGAGATGAAAAACAAGATATCAAGAAAGAGAAAGAAATGAGACCACAGGTCTTCCTTCTCTTTGTGCTAAGAATCAGCTAACTGCTTCCATTTTTTCATCCAACATGTCTTTAGCTGATACAGATTCTCTATCCAAAGAAAATGAGGGTAAAGCATGGCAGACCCACACCACGCTACAAAGGATATGTCCTACAAGGAAAAAATATAGCTTAAATTGAATGCGAATGGACTTTTTGCTAGAGTGAAGATCTAGCTGCAGGTGCTTTCATGTGATGACTTGTTTTCCTGGTGAGCAGAGGGGGAACATTGACTATTGAAGACTTGTCTAGAGTATGCAGGATTCACAAAAGGCACACAAGAATAATTAGCTCAGCAAGGGTTGGTTATGGAATGTAATGATTAAAGAAATGTCTATTCATCCCCTTTTAATTAAAATAAAAAATCATCCTGGGAAGATTCTTGAAGAAATAAACATGGAAGATACATATATATATATATATATATATATATATATATATATATATATATATTGGTGAGATGATATATACAATCGTGAATATACTTCCTCTTCTTCAAATCACTTTGAATTGATTTTGTGGACATATTGTTTTTACTTATCATGGATATGTTGTTTCCCTTGAGCACCATGTAAGTTCCTTGAAGACCAGGTCCTCTTGTTGTTGTTGTTTTCTGTATGCATCTCCAGTGTGTAGCACAGTGGGCTGCCATGTTGATGTTGTCATTGAGGAGGTTGTTAATTTTTTTAGTTCTACCCATGATTTCATTTACATGGTGAAATCAGCCTGATCTGAATCTCCCTCTGCTGATACATATCACAAAATTTACTGTAACTTAAAAAGATGAGATATTTTCTTCAGGCTCTAAGAGGATGAATGGTTCTGTCCATACTAGCTACTTAATAAGGGATTAAGGGAAAGGGATTAAACTTTCATTCTGTATACAGAACTCCTGCATAAGAAATCCTCCTCTAACAATTAAAGTTAGCATCTTTGCAATTTACAATCTTAGAAAGCTGTCTCGCCAGATAGGTTAAGTAACTTGAACATCATCTTCCCTTTGTCACTATTTTATGTATCTGTTCATTAGATTACAAAATATAGAAGAATAAATGGAAAGAGGATTGGATTTAAGGTTAGGCTTGCACCTGGGTCCTAATCTTCATCTGACACATACTATCCACAAAGTCTAATATCTACTTTGTCATAAAACATGATTACCCTTAAGAGTTCATTAAATTGAAAGGAATAGAAATAAAGCTTCTCTAGTTATGGATGAAATGAAAAGTAAATCATCTCAATAATCAACACCAATGTTCTATGAATAAAATAAAATATTCAAAAAATTCCTGACCTTCAAATCTGGATCTTTCTCATTTTCTTCTATAAAAATAATTTCCTTTTCCCAAATTATGCAATCTCTAGGGCAGCCTGGAAAGATAATACTTAAAGATATAGAAAATATCTCTTAGAAAGTTAGAAGCAACATATTTTACTCATTGTTTAAAAAAACATTTTTTAAAAATTTTGCCATTAAAAGGCATCTTTGAATCTGTCATACTTGGCATTTCTTATCACATAAATATTGTAACTATTCTTCTAAGTTGAGCACTCATTAGGAATCATGTCATTCATGATTATCAATATGCAGTTTTCAGATGAAGAATTTAAAACTATCTTTATCAAAATGAAAAAAAATATTCCAAATCACTGTTAATCAGGATATCATAAAGCATACCATTTTTCATTTCATTTCCTTCATGAGTTTTTTTCAAATATAAGCAATATGTGTCCTCTTTCACAATATGATGAGTATATAAATATATATTGTATGGTAATATATTTACAACCTATATCATATTATCTGTTGCCTTGGGGAGAGGGGAGGAGAAACATAGAGGGAAGAGAAGACTATGGATCACAGAATACTAGAAAATGATTCTCAAAAATTGTATCTTCATTTAAAAAAAAAAGAATCATGCAGTCAAAACCAAGAAATATCCTTTTGCTGTGAGGCAAAGCCTCTCAAAATTGTCCTAAGAAGGGAAGTATCAAAGGGATTAAAGAGCTGTTTTTATAATCAAGAGATTCATTAACTGCTTGCAATATAATTTCCTGAGTTGAGTTTCATGTTTTCTTCCTCCTTGTGCTCTAAACCCTTCAGAAGGCAAGATCTGCAAATCCATTCAGATAATATCTCTGCATTTTAGGCCTTTTTGGCTCCTGACATAGACCCATTCCTCAACAGGAGTCCCACTCCTAGTATTTTCTTCCCAAGCCCCAGTCCTGCATTGCCATCTCTGCTTCTTGGACACGAACCAAATTCTCCAAAGACTCATGTGTCCAAAATGGAGCTCACTCTCTCTCCCTTTCCAACTTGATTTTGTTCAGTTTTAGGTGATAGATTAATAGGTGTGAGTTAAACTATTCTCTGTTATCTGAATTTCCTAACTTTTCTCTCTGAGAACACACATAACAATGTATTTACTAATGTTGGAAGAGATATAAAATCACTCTTTCTTCCCAACTTCACTATTTCTGTTGGGTGCGTCATCATTTCTACAGTATCCTGGGTTTGCTAAATTGAAGGCATCCTTTTTTTTATTCTGTCTCATTGACCCTCCTCCCACTGTGTAGAAATTCTACCACTTCACCATTCCTTTCTTCTATCCCCATTTCTTAACTTCCAAAGGTTTCCCAATGACATTATACTTTCTAGTTTCCCTTATTATGCCTTTTACTTATACTTTATCTGCTCTATAGTTCAACATAAGATATGAAATTATTTTCCAAAATCATATATTACCTTGTCATTTCTTTTCTTGGAAATCTGTTTATTATTCACACTAAGAGAAAATATAAAATCTTGAGAGCAACCCTTATATAAGCTTTTTATATCCTTCCAATATGTAATTATGTCCTCTAAACTTGGCAAAGAGTAAGGATTTAATAAATACTTTAAAACATTGTTCATTAATGCAATGTTACATAAACTCCTAGACTAAATTTCATCATGTCCTTGAATCTATAGCCCCTTATTCAGAACCTTGAAAATAGTAGGTGCTAATAAGTATTCCTTTGATTCACAAAAGAATTCAAACCATCAATTGATTATTTTGGTCTACCCTTTATTGAATTAATAGCTTGGCTTTTTTTTTCTCCAACTATTCCTTTGATTCACAAAAGAATTCAGACCATCAATTGATTATTTTGGTCTGCCCTCTATAGAATTAATAGCTTGCCTTTTTTCTCCTTTTGCTGATCTAATTTAAAGAGTGGTTGTTTGAATGTCACAGAGATACAGTGTCCTGAAGGCAAGAGGGATCAGTGAGGCCTCAGAACTTCAAGGAACTGGATATCAATTTCTATGGCGGGCTGACATTTTTGGATTTTTCATTTCCTCTCCATTCCAATAAAACCAGCATCTGTTGACCTTCAGTGCAAGCACAAAATCATATTTTCAATCTGTCGTACCCGAGTGGCCAAATTTGGATTGTGCTATGCTTAGAGTGCCTAAAACTTGGTCAGACATTGAAGAGGCCAAGGTCAGGGGCTGCATCCCAGGTCATTGCCAGTTGACATGATTTTTGTCTTGTCACTGGACTTTGATGGCTCTATAAGAGAGACTGAAGTGGATGACTTTGTATAACTCTGCCTCACTTAAGTCCAATTTGCACACAAATCAAAACATCACCTTATGATGTCATTGGTTCCCTTTGAAAAGGAAGGATGAAGAATAACACTCCAGATTCCAACAGATCTTTCTTTTCAGACTGGTGGAAAGGATGGACATTTATTGGTACCCCCAACCATGGTCAAGGTGGTTCTAATTTTGGGAAGCAGAAACTCATATTTACCAACATAAGCACTGTGAGGTATCAATAACTAGTTTACTTCTATGAATTTGAGAAAGAGAAGATGATCCCTACTATCTGTCCCTACATTGACCTGGGCATACAAGGCCTGTCTCCCCTTCTATTCCTACTTTCTATCATTACTATGCAATAGTAATGACAAAAATTAGTATTTATATATCAATTTCAATCATTTTAGTCACATCCAACACTTTGTGATCCCATTTAGGGTTTGTTTTTGGCAAAGATAATGGATTATATTGCCATTTCCTTCTCTAGATCATTTTACAGATGATGAATGTGAGGCAAAAAGAGTTAAGTGACTAGTCTAGGGTTACAGAGCTAGTAAATGTCTGAGGCAAAATTTGAACTTAGGAAATGTGTCATCTTGACTCCAGGACAGCTCTCTCTCAAATGTACTACCTATCTGACCCAATTATTCAGACTTACAATAAAGGATTATTGGATCAAATTTAAGTAGAGAAATTGAATTTCAGTTGCTTCTATATTTTTTCTTAAATATTTCTAAAAATCACAGAGATTATTGGAGATGCAAAAGGGTCAGATAGTTTATCGGATCTGTGACTATTTACTTCTGTAATGATAACTGAATCATAGAATCTTTGATTTGGAAACCAAGTCAAAGGCCATCTAATTTAACCGGGGAAAGAGTCCCTCTATAATATCCCTAACAATTGACCAGATATATAAATAAGAATCATTCTGGAGACCAAATCATCTGGGTATAGGAATCACAGAGGTCATTCTGACTTGGATGGCAAAAGAAGAAATTATCATATTCCAAGACATCTAATCTATATTGCTGTGATTAGAGAATAACTGAGAGAAGGAAGCACACTTTCTAAAATATGGCATCATTGGGGCAAAGCCCTCATTTCCCTCCTCTAATCACACTCTCTAAATGATCTTCTAACATCTGTTTGAAGACCTCCAGGATGGAGAAATTTGCTCTTTCTTGAGATGGTCCATTCAACTTTGGCATAGCTCTTGGAAGTTGTCCCTTCTCACAAAATTGAATGATTCCCCTTCTCCTTATTGATTCTACTTCCTTCCTCAGTAACCAATTTTAGATTTTTTTTTCCATTTCTCCTTGAAAAGACATAGTTGCTTAGCAAGTGAACACAATTGTGCTAACATATAGACTTCTTAAAAGTAACAGAGGGAAGAATTAGGAAGGCAGTATAACACCAACAAAATTCACATTTAGAAAAAATATTTATTGGCATACCCATCAGCATGGTCTCTTTTTGATGTGCTTAATGCAGTGTATAGAAAGCGAAAGTCATACCCAACCAACCTTTTAAGTCAATTGTTCTGTTTTCAGTGCCATCCCATCGGGAGCCAACAGAATGCTGTGAGCTGTCACTCTCCAACCTGCTGAGATGCCGGATCCTAATTACGCACATCAGCTCTGATGCCTGACTTCGGCAAGACAAAGGGTTCCATCAATTTGATAAGACGCTGCTAAGCAGGGTTGGAAATTAATTCATAATTTCTTTTATGTTTGTCATGTGTTGGGAAAATGAACTGCCATTCAATTTTTGTTCATAAGCCATGCACCAGCAGCAGGAACGGAATTCAGGCAGTGCACTGACAGGCCAGAGCAGTTGGATGAACACATTAGGAGGACATATTGTGATCAAGTTTCAGATAATTAGAGCAGGATACAGAACTCACCAGTGTGCAGATATTGGTGACCCTCTCTAAGGTCATTTAGAGGCTATTTTTAATTTTCCCCCATCATTTCAATATTGCCAACTTCTTTTTTTCTTAGTTGGAACAGGGTCTCCAAAGTGTCCACATTAACATTTGCTTCATCTTTTAATTATTGTAAATATGTTGAAAAATTAATGTGGCTTCAAAAGCAATAAAAATAAAAGCCTGATTTTAAGCAACTCAAAGTTATTGCATATATATATATATATATGTTATTGCTGAACAGAAACTTTATTTTTTCTTTATTTTTTGGGGGGGAAGTAGAGGTAATGGTTTGTGCATCTAGACCAGTGATTCCATCACCATAAATGGTGATAAATATATATATTTATAAATAAATAAATATAAATAAAATAAATAAATAAAAATAAATATTTACATTGATGCAAAAGAGAGAAGCATTTTTAACTTAAATATCTTAGAAACTCCCTGGGTTAGGTTAACTGATTTGACCAGGGTCAAAAAGTTAGGAAGGCAGTGGCCTTCATGAGAAAAGACAAGAGCAAAGACAAGAAGAGCACTAAACACACTTCTTCCTGGATCCCAGCACCTGGTGAGCACCAAAAATTGGCAGATCCCTAGAACTAGTTCTGAAAATGGCCTAATGAAAAACTCTGAGCTGCAGTGCCTCCCCTCCTTAAAGTGAGCAGAGATAAAGTATAAAATAAAGTTCAAAGTCAAGAACTAAGGTGGAAAAATAAGTGAACAACAAAAAAGAATTTGACTATAAAATACTACTTCAGCTGTAGGGAAAACAGAAGCACAAACTCAGAATATAATATGAAAACAAACACAAGCAAAGCCTCAAATTAAATATGCAAAATGACCAAAAGTCCAATAAGAATTTCTGGGTTCGATTTAAAAAAGGGATAAGAATAGCAGAGGAAAAATTGGGAAAATAAATGAGTGATGCAAGAAAATTTTGAAAAGAGAATAGCTTTGTAAATGATGCACAGATTAACTGAAGAATATCTTAAAAATAGAACTGACCAAGTGGTAAGAGAGACACAAAAATCCACTGAAGAAAAGAACTCTTTGACAAATAGGAGAGGTAAAATGGAAAAAAAAAGAGATATAAACTCACTGAAGAATGTCACTTCTTAAAAATTAAAATGGGGCATCATTAAACAAAAATTCAAAAGAATGAAAAAAAGAAGAAAATATGAAATATGACATTTGAAGAATAACTGATCTAAAAATAGATCAAGAAGAGATAACTGAAGAATTATTAGACTACATGAAAACAATGATTAAAAGAAAGACCCACGAAATCATATTTCAAGAAATTGGAAAGAAGGGGTTCCTAATATCTGAGATTCAAAGGATAATATAGAAGTTAAAAAGAATCTACCTGTCATCTCCTAAAAGAGATAACAAAATGAAAACTTCTAGGAATGGTACACCTAAATTCCAGAACTTACAGTCAAGGTGAAAATCTCAAATACCCAAAAGAGGGAAAAAAACACTCAAATATTGTTAAGCTACAGTCAACATTAGCACAGTTAAATATAATATTTAGCAGTTTTTTACTTTATAGGATTAGAGGACTAGGGATATTATATTTTGGAAGACAAAACAGATAGGATAACAATAAAAAATAGCCTACCCAACAAAACTCCATATGACCCTTCAGGGTGAAAATTAATATTTAATAGAATAGGTCACTTTCAAGCATTTCTCACTAAAAGACCAATACCTGAATAGAGTTAAAATGTAAAGGGTTGGAACAGAATCTGTTATGATTCATTTGAAGCAATAAATGAAAGCATTGCCATCACAATCTTATACAAAGCAAAACCAAACATAGATTGAATTGAAAGAGATATTCAGAGAAATATTTTGTTAAAAGATGCCATAGAGAATAAAGAAACCTCAAAATATTTTTAGCAAGTTTCTCTCCTAAAGGCTCTGTTTCTCAAATATGTGTATAAGAGAGCCATTTCCCAAATTATAAATGGTCAAATGATAGGAACAAGCAGTTTTTGAGAATAATAAATCAAACATATCTTTAGTCATATGAAAAAATGCTCTAAATAACTTGGTGAGAGAAGTAAATTTCAAAAAAGCTTTGAGGTACCATCTTATGTCTATTAGAAATGACAGGGGGCAGCTGAGTGGCTCCCTGGATTGAGAGTCAAGCCTAGAGACAGAAGGCCCTAGGTTCAAATATGACCACAGATAATACATAGTATGGGCTCCAAGACAGAAGGTAAGGGTTAAAAAATATGACAAATGCTGGAGGTGTATATATATATATATATATATATATATATATAATGGGGAGGCTCAGACCCAGAGTAGATAGAGTACTTTCCACTTAGGGATTCCCCTGAATACCCAGCCATGATCTCTGAGTAGTCTAACCTCTGGTTAGTGAGAGTGAAACAGAATCACTTTCTCTCACTGGGCCAGTTGCACAAATGCCTTGGAGACAATTTACATATTAAAAACAACAACAGCCACCCAGTATCTCTTTTGTTCTAAGAGGGGATACCAACAGAGGATCAGAAGGAGGGGTCCCTAACACTAAGGGATCTAGTTAGTCCCCCACAATCCTCTATATCCATCACAAGAGGGAGCCTTCTGGTCCTCTGGCTAACTTACCAGCTCTCTCTTTTTATCTAGGTGTTCCCCAAAAGCTGACTAAGCTACCTATCTCTGACCCTCAGTAGTTGGTTAGATTGATTTCAAAAGCTGTCTCTGAAAACCATTATGATTGATCTCAAAAATCTAAGTTCACCCCAGCGGGTTTGACCCCTGAAGTACAACCTCAAAGCCAATCTGACAGGAATTTTAGATGAAAACCTTCTGGAAAGCACAGCAGGTATGGTCAGGTCCTTTTCTACATGTTTCCCAGGCAAGTAGAGTACCTCCAAAGATGATTTAGGGGTTTACTCCTTCTCCACAGTCAGGCTGAGGTAGCTGAGCACGGACAAGCCTACCATTCCTCCACCCTTCTGGACAGGAAGTGCCCAACCTCCTACAGGAAGTCACTACTCTAGCAGTTGTCCCTTCCAAACTGTTCCTCATCTGCCTTCTGCCTGCTAAAATCCTTTCCCTTGAGTTCCCAGTATGTGCCTTCCACTTCTCTTAAATCTTGTCCTATCTCTATCCTTTTCCCATTACAGAGGTTAAAATGAAAAATACATACATTGATAAAATGTTGGTGGAGTTGTGAAGCAATCCAACTACTCTGCACAGTGATTAAGAACTATGACCAAAGGTTAATAAAGACTACATACACCCTTAGGTCCATATCCGGAAGAGATCAAAGAAAAAGAAAAAGAATCTATACATATAAGAATAATTATAGCAACTCTTTTCATAGTAGTAAGAATGGGAAATTGAGGGAATGTCTATTATTTTGGGAATGGCTGAACAAGATATGGTATTTTATTTTAATGGAATCCTATTATTCTATAATAAATGTGCTAATTATATAGGACACAAAATAAGGCAAAAAAAATCATCCCTGCCCTCCAGGTGTGAATATTCTAATGTAAATATAATAAATAAATATGGAGATCATGATAAGATTTATACAGAAAACCTTGAAGATATCTGAGAAAGGAAGGTCCTAAGTGCTAAGGAGGACCAGAAGGGTCTCTTGTATATGATAGGATTTGATCTGAGACTTGAATTCAAGTAATTGAAGAAAGCTAAGAGGAAGAGGTGAAGAGGAAGATTTCAAGGAGAGGCAATAGACCCTGAAAAGTCATGAAATGTCTGTATGGAGATAGTGTCACAGATATGTATATAGGTATAGAAATATACCCATATATACATGCATGTATGCATATTCATATACACAGAGATATGTGTATTGTAAAACAAAATTCTTAATCCCTTTCTTCTAACTTAATGGGGACCTGGAGGTCCTTTTACCATAGAGATATGTAAAGATATACAAGCCTACTGTGAAAGGAAGTAGAAACCAGACAGACAGGAAGTGAGGTAAGAAGGGGATATAAAGGGGGCCAGCATTAGTTGGTCAAGGAGGGAGTTTATTGCTGACTGTTAGATGCTGGCAGTTGCTGGGAAATTGGCTGCTGGGAGGGTGTTGGGTTAGTGGTTGGTGGTTGGTGTTTAGATGCTGGAATATAAAACGTAAGCCTGAGCTTATTGAGAGAGCTTTAGCCTTTAGAGAGCTTTTTGACTTTGGCTGTTGGTTTGGACTGTTAGCTGTTGTTGTTGGGTTTTTTTTTTTGCCTTTCTTGAACTTTTTGGGAGGTGGTTAGTCTTTGTTGACAGACCTAAGTGGTGTTGGATTAAACACTGATTGGGTTGGTTTGGATTGGGCTGGATTGGGTTGGAACTTTGTGGGGTGGTTGTTATTAGTGGGAGTTATAAGCAGTTATAAATAGTTTTAGATAGTAGTTTGTTTTTGGCAGTTATAGGACAACTAGTATAGACATTAGGAAATTTTCTTTCTTTACCTCTTTCCTATAATTCCTTCCTTTACTATATTAATTTTCCTATATTCTTTTACTATCTCTATTTTAATAAAACTTAATTGTTAATTGTTAAAAGCTGATAGAAGTTTTCTTTTCTCTGGCTTAAAGGGATAATATTAATTTACCACTCTACTATATTCTTATTTAATCTTAAATTATTAAAAGCTGCTTTCTTATTTTTGTCAAACCCCTATTATAATTCTTACAATATATATCTAATATCAAGATAGACGAGAGATATAAATAGATGAAAGACAGTAGATAGATAGGCAGACTGATTGATAGAGAGTTAGAGAGACAGATAGACAGATATAATAACAATAACAATGGTTTTGTAGGGCACAGGAGGAGAGAAGGATAGAAAAGGGAAGCATAGGGAGACTGCAGTGGTACATATATATGTATATATATTCATATGTTGATATATAGAGATATGCATATTAATATTTAAGTACATAGACCAGTAGAATACTTAAATATTAATTGTATAATGTCAGGGTTTATACAAATACATTTAAGTAATAGTTTTAGAAAAGGGAACTTCCTACAACCTCAACAAAACAAAAGGGAACCACTATCTGTCCTCTCTGGACAAAATCCATTCTGAGAACTAAAGAACTGGCTTTTGGAAATCATGGAAAATGGAAAGGGCATTGCCGGGTTAGAGATGGGCAAGCAGTGCCCTGATTTTCTACAAAAGTAGAAAGCAACTATTGTGCTATAAGGAATGATGAACTGAATTATTTCTATAAGAACTAGAATGGCTTCCATGAACTGAAGCAGAGTGAAATAAGCAGAACCAGGAAAACATTATACACAGTAACTGAAACATCGTGAGACAATTAAATGTGATAGACTTTGCTACTGAAAGCAATGCAATGATTCAGGAAAACTCTGAGGGACTTATGAGAAATAATGCTACTCACATCTAGAGGAAGAATTCTGGGAGTAGAAATATAGAAGTAAACACATGGTTTATCACTTGTATTTATGGGTATATTGTTTGGGATTTGGGTTTTAAAAGATTATTACAAAAATGAATAATATGGAAATTGGATTTGAGTCATAATATATGTATAACAGTGACTTGTCAGCTCTGGAAGGGGGAAGAGAAGTTGGCTACAAGAAAAATCATGTAACAATGGAAAAAATTAAATATTTTTTGTTTTTTAAAAATTAAATATTTAAAAAATGATAAAATAAAATTTAAAAAGTAGAAAGCTACAGACTCCTTGAGTTTTATTCCTGTTGTAAGATGCACAGACATCTTTTTCTTTAGACATTATTGACATTATCATACTTCCCAGCACAACTGTTCCAGGCATCATTTCTATTAAAGCCCTCACCTTCCCTTTCTTAAAAGATGAACTTAGCTATTACATGACTAAGGAACTGGAGGATAGCTCGCAGAATCCCTTTTACATCCTCTATTTTGCAATGTCCTCTACATCTTCACCCAGGTACCCCTGACTTGCTCCAGTCTCAGAGGGAGAGGGGGCTCTTCTCCTTGTCAAGGTTAACTCCTCTATTTATATCTTTGATCTCATCCCTGCTGCCTACTACAAGAGCTTGCCCCATCTATCATTCTGTCTTTCATCTTCAAACTCCTTTTTCTTGACCACTTCTTCTCTGAATATAAGCATGCTCAGATTTCTCTTATACATTCAAACAACAAGCAAAGCCCCCTGCATTTTGCCTCTGCAATTGTCCCATAATTATCTACTCCTTATATTTGGAGATATAGGTTCTGCATCTGTAAATTGGGACTCATCATCTGCCATGCCTGAACGTCACTCTAACCCCCAACTTTTAGGATTAATTCTAGCACCATCTCCTCTATAAAGTCTTCTCTAATAACACGACTATTAATGCTCTCTTCCTCCTCAAATTTTCTTTTAAATTATATTGATATCTTTTCAGTTTTCATTTCGGGAATTCCATTTTGTAATGGCTTAAACTAGTGCCTCCCAATTTAGGAACTGGCCATGTTATCAATAGAATGGAAGGTTAGCTGAAATGATTTGCCTCCTCTTCTACTTAAGTATTTCCCAAAGCATTAATATCCTATTTTTAGGATCTTGAGGAGAACCTTCACATACAAATTTAGCATCTCAGATATGAGTACTTCTGCAATTTCACGCCCCATCTGCAGTTTTATATAAACTATTTCCCTTTTCTTGGTTGCCTAAGGAAACTGAGGAAAGACCATTAATTGTACAGCTATGAGCTACATATGTTAATACCTGTGGGTTCCTTATGGATTTAGCTCTGAGGAATGAGTAGAATGTGATCAACATAAGATAACAATTTGCATAAATGCTCCCTCTATGGGAAATAGCAATTTGTCTTTGAGATCTAGTCATCATCATCCTATTGAAAATAGGCAGAATTGCTCTTAAAATCACAAATTACATTTAAAAAATAAATTTTGTTTATCTAAATGATTTAGCTCCTGGCAAAATATACATGAGTATATGTATCTATGCATGCATGCATTATGAGGGCACGTGCATGAATAATCAATGCATTCTTTGACATATTTCTCTCTATAATCACTCACATTGTATATATGCACATATCCATGGTTGTACATGTTATACACATGTATGCCTCCACTGCCACATATCAAGACATTCAATCCGGCTTGGATCATTTCCAGAAAAGCCCAAAGTATGGGAGTTCTAATACTTTATCTTCATATTGAAAATGTGCTGATGAAGATATTTCTAGTGTTTTGATGCCTGCAGAAAGGGTCAGGCTGGCATCTGGCACATCAGAGAACATATGTCAGTTCAAGTTTCTTTTACATGCTAGCTGTGCAACTCTGATGAAGTCACTTAGTCTCTCATCACCCCTAGGCAAGACTCTAACACCCAACGTTAGTGACAAGTTGCTGAACTTCACCAATTCTGGCAATTTCATTGTCTGGGAATCTTCGATATTGAAAAAATCTGAGTTCCATCATTCTTAATGAAAATTGAAAGGCTCAGGCACATGTGTGTATAGAAGGATTTATTCACATGTAACATGCATATATACCCAAACATGTGTACTACGTGAATATATTGAATTAGATGTTTCACATTTATACTACTGATTTTTGAAGGTCATAATTGGCATGATTTGCTCTTACTTAGGTGAAATTATGAAGGCAGAACTGTCTTATTGAAAGGAAGCTTTAAAATAATAATTTTTTTCTTCTCCAGCATCATTATATTGAGAAGAGAAAAATGGATATGAGAACAAAATGTTAAAATCCTCCTCTTTTTTCCTGCCAGCTGGATGCCCTTGTGTCTGCTGTGAACAGCCTATCACAGGCATCCAGACTGACACATGGGGACAATCCTCAGCCCCCTCTCCAGCAGATCATTATGAACCTTTCCTATTGATTGTTTCCTGCAGTATAGATAATCCTCTTTGTGGCTTTGTGCTATCCAGGGAAGCTGTGCTGTGTGTAAACAACCACAGGTGATTAGCGATCCTTGAATGATTTTAACCTACAAGAGAGATGCAATGGGACACCGACTCTCCTGTTAAGGACTGCTTAGTTTTCATTCCCTATAGATCTGAAACCACTTTTTTTCCAGTTGAAAGGAGAAGAACATGGAAAATCAATAATGTTGGTGGTGATGAACACAATTTAGTTCTGATCACCACAGTGAAATTGAGTTTCAGATTTTCCATAGAAATCTCCAGTTTTGTTGGAAAAAAAATACCAAAGTTGACTAAATAGCTAGCATTATATAGTACTTTATAATTTGCAAAATATTTGAAAATATTGTTTCATTTTATCTTTACAACAACCCTGGGATCTAGATGCTATCATTATTCCTATTTTGCATAGAAAGAAACTGAGGCATAACCAGTTGTTAAGCCACATAGACTATAAGCATCTGGGGTCATATTTACACTCAGTTTTCCCTGACTCCAGACCCTGTCCTTGTCCACTTTACCATTGTGAATTTTAAAATTAATATATAATAACTAAAGAATTATATTTATAAGATTTATTAAAATTTTAAAAATAACTAGAGTTAAAAGGGCGCTAACTCAAGCCCTAAGGTAAAAAGAGGAGGAGTGAGGAGTTACAGCCAACTTATAACCAATCACCCAACCACACAAATGTAAGAGCATAAGAAAAGGGAAAAGGATTCTAGGTAATACAGAAAGGAATTTTGGATAATGTAGTTTTTAAGGGTTCAAGAATTTTCAACTATACACTATCTAGATGATGATGAACATAAACTTGTCACATTTTTTTAAATTTAGTTCCATTATTTATCCATTTTACCACCTAGATGATGCTGAACATAACCTTGTCATGCTGTTTTCTATTCAGTCCTTTGGGAGTATTTGTAGATTTCCTTTTGGAAAACTCATTAGCCAAATATAAGCTTTCCAAAACATATGGATCACTCATGAAGCTAGAGTGAGGCTTAGCCAATAAACAGTCTTTATTTGCAGCTAGGTGTTACAACGGATAGAGTGTCTTCCTGACCTAAGTCAAGAAAAACCCTTTTTCTTGACTTCAAATCTAGCCTCATACATTTACTAGCTGCATGACCCCTGGCAAACCACTTTAATCTAAATGCCTCCGTTTCCTTACCCATAAAATGATCTGGAGAAGAAAATGGCAAAAAAAATGAGGAAAAGAAGAGTTGCGCAAAACTCAAAAATGACTGAACCAGTCTCCATTGGTTGCCCCAAGATGGCAAGAGAGCTAAAGAGCCCCTTCCTTCCTCTTCCATAGATCTGCAGCACATTTATAGGAAAGCATCGATAGGAATGGAATAAGATGTTCATCCTCTGAACTGAACCAATGATATGTTGTAGCTTCAGAGATTTAGAACCCAAAGGAATCTCCAGTCTAACCTTCTTACTTTATAGATAATAAAACATATTTGGAGAGGTTAAGTGCCTTTTTTGACACCAAATAGGAAGCAAGTGGCTGAGCTGGCACCTAAACCTACTTCCTCTGGCTACAAATCCAAAGTTCTTTTCCACATCACTCACAGAGATCATTGGACAAGAAATAACAACATACCCATATTAATTGCAGTATAGTTCAGGAGTAACATGCCAATGATATTCAATGGTAACCTTAGTTTAGCTAGCCTGTCTGAATACAAGAAGGACAATCCATTTTATACTTGTTAGGCATCACAGAAATATCTGTGTCTGTCCTTTGGTCACCAGAAGTTCCTTCTTGCCTTCAGGGAAAAAGAAGATTCTCATTCCATTGATCGATGTTTAAATCCCTTTACCATCCAGCTTCATCCTGCCTCTTCAGACTAACTGCACATGACTGTACTCTTCGTCGTGCATTCTATGATTTATTTCAATGAGATGGTTTACTAGTCCTCATACAAGACATTCCATGTCCAATCTGTGTGTCTTTACTCATGCTCTGCTCTGCACCTGGGATACATCCTCTTCACACCTGTGCTTGATCGAATTCCTTACATCCTTTTAAGCTTATTTTACTTGCCACCCTCTATATCAGGTGTTTGTAACCTGGTGTGTGTGTGCATATTCATGCACATGCACAAATGCAATAGCTTGCTTTGGTTGTCTGATGAAATCTATGGATCCCTTCTCAGAACAATTTTAATTACCTAAAATTAAGACATCAAGGATTACAATGGAGGTCAGCTATATTGAAATATAGTTATTAAATTTTATTTTAAAAGTTCATAGACCACTGTTATAGAAGTGCTGTAGCTATAGGAAGTCTATTCTGATCATCCCATTAGTCATAAATACCCTCTCTTATAGAAATTGCTTTGTATGGAAATTACATTAAATTTTCCATGTACATGTCATTTACCCTTAATAGAATGGAAACTTCTTGAGGGCAGGGAATAGACTTTATTTTGTCTTTATATCCTCAGAGTTTTACACAGTGTTCAGCATATCGAAAGTATAAAATAAATGTCTATTGTTTTCATAATTATAGTTATCTTCTTTAAATGATATAAATCAAACCAAAGCCAATATGGAATCATGATAATACATGTATGACCCAGAACCAATTGCTTTCAATCTCTGAGTGAAAGGAGGGAAAGGAATGAAAGATGTTTTAAATCCTGTAATTTTAGAAAATGTGTGTTGGAAATTATTACATGTAATATGGAAAATAAAATATCTTTGAATGTAAAAATAATGTGAATCAAATTGATTTCTCTCAGCAGGGTTTTTATTATTGCTATATAATTTAATAAAAAAAAACTTCTGGAACTTGTTCACTTATTTCCAGTTTTATATGGGTAACCAAATAAGAGTCTCTCTGCAATTGTCAAGTTAACTCTTGCTAGATAATGTAAAATTTTCAAATATTAAGGTAGGTGAGTTATGTATATATATATATTGATTTTGCTTAGAAAGGGCTTATTTTTAAGACTACTTAATTAACTTTAAGTAGAAAATGGAAGTGAAAAGAGACAGAGTCAGAGGAAGAAAGAGACAGAGGGACAAAGATAAAAAGTGAGAGACAAATTGTGAGAGAGAGACTGAGAGGGAGAGAGAGGGTGAGAAAGAGAGAGAGAGGCAGAGAGAAGGAGAGAGAGAGAGGGAGAGAGAGAAAGAGAGGGAGGGGGAGAGAGAGAGAGAGAGAGAGAGAGAGAGAGAGAGAGAGAGAGAGAGAGAGAGAGAGAGAGAGAGAGAGAGAGAGAGAGAGAGAAAGAGAGGGAGGGAGAGAGAGAGAGAGAGAGAGAGAGAGAGAGAGAGAGAGAGAGAGAGAGAGAGAGAGAGAGAGAGAAAGGAAGCCTAATTTTCTGTCAGAGTTTCCAAACAATGAAGCTAAATAATTAAGCCAAGACAGGTACCTTAATAATGCCATTTAAAAGCACTGGGCAATAAAAATACAGCCATTTCAATTTTTTTTCCCATGTTTCTTCTGGCGACTTGACACAGGATGGCAACGATAACCTATAACCTAATAAAAGGAAGTCCAATTTTAGATAGAGGCAGTGTGCAGCCAGGAAAGGATATCTTTCTCATGGGGCTATGAGGTTATTATGAGAGTAGGACAACAGAATGAGGCAAATACTTTAAATGCAGACAAGAATGAAAGGGGCAATATACTAATACCTGAGAGCTAAAGCACATTATTTCATTGGAAAGGTCACTTCCTCAATCTTCAGGGACTTTTTTTTCCCCATGCACATGGGAATTGCAATTGAGAATCTTCTGGCAAGAGGTAGAGTATAAGATCATTTCCATAGATTGTCTTCTAGTATCCCATTCAAATACATAAAGTTGATACTTTAAATAATCATGCTTGGGCTATGCTGAATGGATACTCCATTCCAATATTTCAATAGATCTCAGAATCTGGAAGAATGGCTAGAAGATTTAGGCAGTTGAATTTAGATTTGAGAAACAGAAAAAAAAAATCATAACATTGAGATCTATCCCAAAGTGGAATGGGCTGCCCAGGGAGGTGATTAGTTCTTCTTTCAACTGAAGATTCAGGCAAAAGTCTAATCACCATTTGCACAAAAAGGTATGTGAGAATTATTTTGAAGCAGTTGTAGGAAGGACCAGATGGTAACTGAGTGGTAGCTCTCAATGCTTAAAATTTGGGATTCCTGCATCTTTGCTTTAATTACAAATAAGAAAATAGTCTGAATTGTGTTGATGAGAATATTACATCTTTCACTGAAATATTGATCAAAAAGTAAAAAATTCAGACCACCAATTGATTATTTTGTTCTACCCTCTAACAAATTAATAGCTTGAGGTTTGTTTTTTTTTTCCTTCTCTTTTTGATCCAATTTAAAGAGTGTTTAGTTGGATGTCACAGAGATGCAGTGTCCTCAAGGCAAGAGGGATCAGTGAGGCCTCGGAACTTCAAGGAACTGGATATCAATTTCTATGGCGGGCTGACATTTTTGGGCTTTTCATTTCCTCTCCATTCCAATAAAACCAGCATCTGTTGACCTTCAGTGCAAGCACAGAAACATATTTTCAATCTGTCCTACCCAAGTGGCTAGATTTGGATTGTGCTTTTAAAATAACTTAGTATGATACTTTGGGATTTTATATTACAATCATTTATATTACTTTGAGAAACATATTCTAGGTCTCAAGGGCCATGGGGGAAGGGGAACTGGTTAGACTTTTAATAAATATAAAAATAAACATTTCCCATAAGTATCTTGAATTCCGCGAACAGAGAACATGAACTCAATGAATATACTTAGTAAATGACTTGAGATATTTCTAGGAAAGGCACCATTTCCCCCTACCTCATAACTTTTAGGCATTTATCGTTGTGACCGAAAGCAAGCTCCAAGTTTAACATTGATCTTCCAGGGTCACATCATCCTTCCCTATGATCCTTGGGGTTTCACTAATAGATTCTTTTAAACATATAGCAAAACTTTCTGGGTACCAGAAAGGAAAGAAAAAGTAATAAGTTTTCCACTTCCTTTATCTGTGGTAAAAAGAGGTACAAGTACAGATGTGCACTTAGATATAAATATAAATATAAATAGAGATAAAGGTTTGATTGTTTAAATAATTTCATCTTCTCAAAAACCTGCGAGGTAGGTACTATTCATTACACTAGGAGCTAGAAAAAAAATTAAAGTAGTTCTTGACTTCAAACTTGCATTCTACTGGGAGAGCTACACCATGTGCAAAGATAATTATAAACTTGCTTATACAAGAAGTGAGAGAGCAAAGGCTTCCCTTTGAAAAGTAGCCACAAGTTGCTCCTTGAAGTACACAAGGTATTCTAGGAGGCAGATTTATATGGAGGAGTTGCCCCAAGCATAATAGAATGCCTCTATTCTATCATGGAGGTGGGAGAATGAATGGTCAAATCAAGGAAAGGAAAGTAGGCATATTTGGAGTTTACAAAGCTCTTTTCTCCTGAATAACAGAGAATTTTTGTTCATAATTATAAAAACAAATCTTGACTTCATATTAATCTTTCTCTCTGGCAATTATATTCTAAAAGGGCAGCTGTATATGGTAGCAGATGTCATCCTTAAATATTAATTGTTTTAAGGAATGTTTCCCTGCTTTGGGTAAATCATTCCGGTATGGGGAAAATGTTTTTTTTTTTCCTAGTAGGAAATTATTTGTTGTGCTACCACTATTATTGATTATTTTCCATTTTTGTGTCTTTCAGGTCATTATTGATTGAATTTTTTTATTTTATTAAGGAAAACTCTTGAACTAATAACATGATACAAATTAAGGGGGAAATGTGCTCAATGAAAACTACACCTCTGAGTTTTAAAAAATTAAATGTAAATATGATTAACATTTATTGAATGCTCTGAAAGTCTGCTAAATGCTATTCAGAACACAAAAATGACAATCACTGACTAATGGGATTTTGAGCTAAATTAGACAAGAAAGAGTATATAAAATATCACAATCCACTTCTCTACATTTATTGTTTTTAATGTTTTCCCCCTCTTAACACAAGTTTCTGAAAGAAAAAATAAGAAGTGTTGAAATAGGGTGATGATATTCACTACAATATGGGTGGCCTGATGGACATAGTCATTTAAGCAGAAATACTTATCCTAAAGTTATTTTAAATTAAAATTTTGGGGAAACTGAGGCAGGTAGAAATTAGTTTCTCTCTGTAAGGAGTATTATTTTTTTAGAGGTTTATTAAAGGTTGAGAATTTAAGAAAAATACAAGTAAGAAAGGCACATGCCAGGTGGGCCAAGAGGCCCAATTCAGTTTCACTCACATCCTGAGACGCGTCTGCTTGCCTGCGGAGACAGGAAGAGAAGAGACCCTGCCTACAGCGGAGACCCTTTATATCATAACTTGCTCTCGGCCCAGGTGAGAATTCAGTGAGATTACAAAGCATTCTGGGGAAGTAGAGCAAGGACTTCTCGGGATTGAAGTCTTGTATTCAACTCTCCATTTTTACAGTTATTCTAAACAAATTATTCTTTCAGTCAACATCCCAACAATAATAATTAAGAGCATTTAGGCTTCCAATTAGACAAGTTTTCTTTGTCATGTAGCATAGTTCCAAATATCTAAAAGGCATTGAAAATGTGTGTTGAATGAATGAAATAAGTATTTAGTTAATTATGCAAAAGATCTGATATTCCTTAAATGAAGGATTCCTGATGTGAGATCTCCTTCCTGTTGTCAGTCTAATTTCTTGATATCCATCAATGGGAAGGGGAGAAGAGTGAACAAATCTATTTCCAGACAAGCACTGTATAATGAGTAGTTTAGCCACTTCTGTCTCTCAGATATCACAATTACTCTGTGTCCAAAGCCTGTCACATTTTGCAGTATAGTTTTGGAGGCCATCAAACCATGATGTTTTGACACGTTCACTCATGGAAACCAGGAGGTCACAAAGTAGCTCTTAGGAGGAATGGAAACATCCACTGAAACCCACCCGAGTAACTTTCCTTATTAACATTCCCTTATTATTGTAATTGCTATGATTATTATTCTAACTTAGCCCCAGGAAAAATAGATGAGAGTAACATGTTTGCAGGGTTAATACAGATGTCCCATTTTAATCCCCCAGAGTATCACCAAAAGATTATAATTATAGAATTAAACCTAAGGATTCTTATGCACCTATATAGGACCCTCTTTTCTAGGCATAAAAACTTCTGGAAAATCTTAGAATTCTAAGTTCTTAGAATTCCTCAACCTAAATCTGGGTCTTGTTGATTCTATCCTCTGACCCCGCATTTACCAACAATCTTTTGTTGACTATTTCCTTAGGCTTTGCGTCTGTTGTTAGGATCTATGGAAACATGTATGTTGAAAATGAAACTTTGTGCCAAGTAGACGTGTGACCATGAGGGTATAAAATAAAGCCAAGCCTCAGTCAAGATAGACCAGTTTTACCTGTGAAACCTGTGTTGTGGGTTGAATATGAAAGCTTTATCTCATTTATCATTTTGCCTGAGTCTCCACATCTAGCCAGAGGCAACCCTCAGCTTTGAGAGACTTCAGTCCGGCTTTCAAAAGTATACCAATCACTATTTTTTCCATCCCAGTGGTTGATTTCTTAGCTTAGACCTTGTTCTGCTCCTGACTGTCCTTAGTCATAGTCTGCCCATTGATTTATATACAAACCAAACCAAACCAAACCAAACAAAAACAAACAAACCTCTGCCTCAAGCAGCTTCTCTCTCAATATAATTTCTTATGAAAAACAAAAATACTTGAGGAAATAAGATTTATTGAGCTAGAAGAGATCAGTCACTCAGTCAAGAAGCTTTTGTTAAGCTCCAACTATTTACCAATGTCAGAGAGATCACTAAGATCCATTTTAGAGATAAGAAATCTGAAACCCAGAGTAATGAAGAGACCTCTCCAAAGTCATGGTTTTACAAGTTCAATAAACTATGTGACAGAACTGGAATCTGAATCCAGGTCATTAGATAGCAGTCTAGGAATGTCTAGTCAATAAGCATTTATGAAGTAAACACTTACTATATGTCACACACTGTTAGGTGCTAAGAAAACAATGAAAGCTGGAAACATGGCTTTTGCTCTATTGAAGCTCAAATTCCTAGTAAAGGAGCTATTTAAACAATAGGGAGATATGATATTCATGATTGCAGATTTAGAGCTAGTAAAAACTAGGACTAGAGAAAGGGGAAATTACTGGCCCAAAGCCATAAAGAAGTGGACAGAACCATATTCTTTTCTTTTCCACTTTTATGTAATTTCAATTTCTGATATTTACTTTGAGCTCACTTCTTGCTTTTCAATTATCACTCTTTGATTTCCTTTAGTCCTATGATGATTTCTCCTGGACCCCAGAAACATTTCAACTAGCACTTATTACTAAATTTGATGATGGTAAAGCAGAGTAAAAAGAATGATCACTGGTGAAACAAACAGGTACAATATATGCAAGAAAACTAATTTCCCCTGGAAAATGATGATATCAGACCTGGGGAACCACAAATTCCAACTGAAATTGATTTGTGCAAAAGATTGAGGAAATTCATTTGAGAGAAAGGAAACTTCCTGTGACTTCGAATATTCTTAGTAAGGGATAGATCTTTAAAATCTAATAGTTATATTGCTAAACTTCTTTTTTTTAAGTTTAATAGATTAATTTTGAATATTTTCCCATGGTTACATGAATCATGTTCTTTTCTTCCCCCCCCCCCCCACCTCCCTGCCATAGCCAATGAGCAATTCCACTGGGTTTTACTTGTGTCATTGATCAAGACCTAGTTCCATATTATTAATATTCATACTAGGGTGATTACTTAGAGTCTACATCCCCAGTCATATCCCCATTGATCCATGTGATCAAGTAGTTGTTTTTCTTTTGTTATACTGCTAATTTGATTGAAGAAAAATGTGATTATTTCTCACTGAATCTGAATAGTAGTTTCTGAAGAATATTCTTTTAAAAAGATCTGATTTAACTTTATATATGCATATACATGCATACATATACATTTTAAATTAAACTATATACATGCATACTTCTCCAATTTTCTATAAAAGTGGCAGCCCTATAGGACTATGGAGAGGTAGAGTATTTCATTATATGCATGACTTTTGAATCAAGCAACCATGAATTCAAATCCAATCAATGATAATTATTACCTGTGTGTTTTAGTATAGGTCACTTCCTCTACTCTCTGTGTGATTTTTGATAACTCATTTAAACTCCCTAATCCTCAAGTTCCTCATCTGTAAAATGAGAAGGTTATTCTAGACCACTTGGAAGGTCCCTTTTGGTCCTCATCTATAATCCTGTAATCTCCCGGTCTCAGTTTTCTCATCTGTAAAATGAAGGGATTAGATTAGATGATCTCCAACTTCCCTTCAGCTCTTTCTGATCCAAATTGTGTTCAATCTCATCATCTTCTTTTTGGGCTACAGAAACTCTTGTATAAAGCCCAAGTGAAGTAATCCTCTGTTTTTTCTCATATATAATTGAGGCTAAAAAGGAAAAGGCATGCTATAAACTCTATCCCACTTACTTAGTTTATCTCATTCTATGCTGTTTCCTTAGCTGATATGGAATAGCTTTTCACCTACTTGTATTCCATTACCTTAAGCATTTAAATTTCATTTTCAATGAAGCACTGCTTAATGAATATTTATGAGGTCGTCCCTGCAGTGTTCATTCAATGTGTAGACCTCCCTTCACAGCAGGCTGTAGATTTGCATTTTGCTTTTTATTACTAAAATGTTAGCCATACAAATCGATGTCACTTAGGAAATGTGAAAATAACCGTCCCTCTTAGAACTTGAGTGTTTCCACCAGAGTCACCTGGTGCAACACTGTTGGGTCCCAACAAATAATAAATAATAATAATTATAATAATCATTCTTCCCCTCCCCCTCAAAAAAAAAAAACCCTAGAGCTGTGTGCAATTTACATTTTTGATAGATAGCAAGAAAGTCTAAATCTCCCTGTAGATGCTGAGGTTTCCTGCTGTAACATCCATCATTTCAAAAAGCATGGAGAGGTGATAGTGGGTTAGAGTTTCAACTCTCCCAAGATAAACTGGGCAGGTCAGTTTAGGAATGAAGGTCAAAGAATATCCTGAAAAGCTGTATATTTTAAGGAAATGCTTTCTTCCACAAGTAGAAAAAAAATATAAAGGCAGCATGGGCTAGTGAATTCAAGAGGAGACTTGGAAGCCCAAATAATACTAACCAGAGTTTAAAAGGAATATGAATATATTATCTCATTTAAGTGTCATTTAAATAATTTGAATGAAGCATGTACTGGTCAAATGTGTGACTCTGGGATAACTATGTTTCAGCTTTTTTCATTTATTAAATTGGATGATATTAGCACCCCTCAGGACCATCCTGTGGCCCAAGTGAGATGACATATTTAAATTAATTCTTCAAACCTTGAAATGCTGCATAAATATCCATCAATGCTGTTGTTATGATTATCTCATTCTCAGATTTTTTTATGAGCTTGTTATTATTATTGTTATGGTTATTTTATTCTCTTTTATATGTGAGAGAGATCATCTAGGAATGATTCGATGATAATTGCAGGATCTAAAGTCAGGTCATGCCCACCCAGGCATGGAAGGGAGGACCAATTAAAAGGCTCTGTGGGAAGTCTGGCATTCATTGTGGCAGGGACCAAACTGACAACCTGACATACCTTTCATTCTTTGGAGGGGAACACATGAAGCGGCTGATTGTTTGCAAAAAGGAGAGGGAGGATGCCGGAATGCAAAATAAATGACATGGACCATATGGTGTTCCATTTGTGAACTCCTAGATGACAAGGAGATCACTGACTTTTTTGCAACTGCTAGAAGTTTTTTTCTCAACTAAAACCATCTCAAGTCATTAAATTATGCACAGAGATCTTTGCTTTTTCATAGGAGGGGGGGAAAAAGCTTCAGCTCACTCTTCTGGATGAAAGATGAGCTTGAACTAATATAATTTGTTGAAGAACTAAAGTTCCTGGACTAGGTGCAGAGATAAGGATGATTTCATGGGGGAAAATAAAGCTAGCATTTATTTTACAGTTGATGTGAACTGGGAGGGGTCTCAGAAATAATTAGTGAGAATGACAATAAGCAGTGAGTTAACATCATATTGCATCTTGACACTTCCTAGTTGTCTCATCCTGGCAAATCACTTGACTTCAGTTGGACTAAGTTTTGACATCTGTAAAATGGGGATAGTTACAGTATCTTCTTCCCAGGGTTATAATGAGAATCAAATGAGATATTGTTTTTAAAATGCTTTACAAATCTTCACACACTACATATATGCTAGTTGTAGTCATAGTTATAGTAGTAGAATTAATTATTATCCAAAAACATCTACAATGTTCTCTGGCAATAAGGCACTCTCTACCTCATATAACATCCCGTTCCATTCTTTGGACTATTCTCATACTGTGCCCAGAGTTGCTATATATAAGCAACTTCTACTCAGTGATCTTTGATGGTTCTTTCTCCCTTTGTATAAACTTATAAGAATTGCGCGTGTAAAGAAAAATCAATTTTTAAATTATCCTCCTTTTTGATTTGATTTTTCACCACCTTTTTGTGAGATAAATTTGTTTATTCTGTTTTCTATTGTGAATATAGGTATCAAATAAAATATTTAAATATACTAAAATGCATGTGTACATATAGTTATCTTAAGAAATTCAGAAGTAAACAAAGTAGGCAATATTGGGCATGGGTTGATAGATAAATTAATAGGATGTTGGCAACAGAATTCCCTCTAGATGAATAATATAGAAGGTAGAATTATATGAAGAATTCAGGAAATAAATTGTATAAAAAACTTCAATAGAAACATGCAATTATCAAGAGTTTTCAACTACTTTATCTGCTCTCTAGTAGATCTCTCTCTCTCTTTGCCATCAAGTAAAGTACTGAACTATTCATGATTTGCTTTCATGATATTTTTTAAAATTCAAATGGTAGAACAAAGGTAACTTCCAATCTTGTCCTGCTGCTGATCCACAAGGAAGAAATCATTGTTAGAGGAGAAAGAATAGGCATCTTGGAGGCAAGTGACCACTTGATGGCAGGTTGATCAAAGAAATCACTCCTTATAGATAAGAAAGAGAAAGACAGAGACAGAGAGACAGACAGAGAGTGAGGGATGTGGGGTAAACATAGGTAGAAACAGACAGAATCAGAATGGTTTGAATAATGGAAATAAGCACTAGTCACTGAGAGTTGATAGTAATTGGGAGGGAGGCATCTAGTTGCATGGCCTTTGGTCTGAAGCCATTCGATATTTACATCAATAACTTAGATGGATGCAGCAAAAGCATCCTTGTTAAATGTGCAGATGAGGCTGAGAAGCACTAGATGACAAAATTTAGATATGGAAAGTTCTCAGAAGAGTAGACAAGAATTCTTAATATGGAATTCATTAACTTATTAAAAAAACTCAAACTGTGTATTCAGTCATGTCTGACTTTTTGTGATCCCTTTCTTGGGTTTTCTTAGCAAAGATATTGGAGTTGTTTGCCATTTCTTCTCCAGCTCATTTTACAGATAAGGAAACTGAGGCAAGTGATTTGTCCAGGGTCACATAGCTATTAAGTGTCTATGAGGTGAGATTTGAACTGATGAAGATGATCCTTTCTGACTTCAGCTCCAGCTCTCTATCCAATGTGCCACCTAGTTGCCCAACCATATAACTATATTTTTATACAGTTTGTTCCCTTTGTATTTCTGACTGCTAAAGGAGTTTGTGATACAAAAACAGATTAAAAAACAAAACAAAAGCCTGGACTAGAATGGTAGATAAAAGCAAATGAGATCAAATGTAAGGTAATTGCTAGAAATATGCCTCTTTAGATTAATTCAATAAGCATTACACGGTGGGAGTATATCTGGACAATTGTTTTTGTGAAAAAATTCCTGCATTTGTTGAATCTCGTGTTCAGTATAAATCAATAGTATGACATGGTAGCCAACACTGAAAATACCAACCACTCAATGGCAAGGACAATGTTTTTTTTTCTAGATTTCCAGATCCTAGCATACATAGAAAGGACTCTAAATAATACTGTATTAATTGATCATAGGAAATTCTATCTGAGGCTCCACTAAGTGAGGTTTATTGTTCAGGGACTGGAAAGCATTTGTTCCATCATACTTTGGACCTGAGACCATATGTGGAGTATTTTGTTCAGTTCTGCATACAATATTTTAAAAAGGACAACAGAAACTGGAGTGTGTCCCAAAGCAGTCAATAAAGATCAAGAAGATATTTGAGATAATGCAGTGCAACAGATTAAGTTAAAAGAATGTGTGGTAAATAGCCTGAAGAGTGAAAATCTGGCAAATGAGAGGTTGGAGAGCATCAGCTATCTCCAAATATTTAAAGAACTTTGAGAAAAAGATTTCACTTTTTTTTAAACCTTTACCTTCTGTCTTGGAGTGAATGCTGTTTATTGGTTCCAAGGCAGAAGAGTGGTAAGGGCTAGACAATGGGGGTTAAGTGACTTGCCCAGGGTCACACAGCTAGGAAGTGTCTGAGATCAGATTTGAACCCAGGACCTCTCATCTCTAGGCCTGGCTCTCCATCCACTGAGCTACCCAGCTGCCCCCAAGAGATTTCATTTTTATCTTTGTATTTTAGAACCTTACTCAGTTCTGGGCACATAGTACCCATTCAATAATCTGATTGATCATGATTGTCCAAATAACATTGTGAGGCTAGGTAGAAATGATATGTCCTAAAGGAAAGGGGAAGAAAAAGGTGTGTTTTTTTAAATGTATTCTTTTGAGATCTTTATATGTTTGAGCATTTCCTATAGAGTGTCTACCCTATATACAATATTCATTATTATCATGATGCTTTACACAGGGATAGTTATATTTCATCTAAATCAATTTTACTTAAATCTAAGGTGTTTCAGGGAAAATTCTGAGTGTAGGCAGGAAAAAAAAGCAAAAATATTTGTGGGATGTTCTGTAGAGGTCCCCAAGATTGAACTAACCTTTTAGCCATGAGGTTCTAAGGAAGGGCCATATACCACTTTAGAGCCTAGTTGTCCTGAGCTCAGCTAAAGTAAAGCAAAAGGACAAGTGTTTTCTTTCTTGTATATGCCAAAGATTTTTCTCTATATTTTGCAAATTAAGGGTTTTGACATTTTCCTTTGTTTCACATTCATAAAATTTAGACTTTGCAAAGCTTTTTCCCAGAAATCCTAAGAGAGGTAGGTATCTATTACTTCAACTGAAGAGTGATTTTTACTTTTTATAAAACCGATTTATAAAATTATTGCATTTTTATAACAAAAATTTAATGGAAGTGACCTATTCAAAAGCAATGTAATGAATATTTCGGTGATGTTTCTGGATAATTTTGGGAGATTTTTTTCTCAATTTAATACTAAGGGATAAAATAAGAATAAAAGCATATCAGATTTCTGTTAAAAGATTATTAATAAAAATGTACCATTCTATTTAATAATTTCTGTTGGCTAATTTGTTAGTTTCCATTTGTGGGTCACACCAAGGACTTAGCTTGAATCATAGGTTTCAAATGATCTAGCTAGTCCTCACTTTCCTTCTCTGTAAAATGTAAGAAGGGGAAGACTAGGTAATAATAAGGGTCTTTTCTTGCTTCAAATCCTATGATTTTTTACAACCTTTTAGTGGAATGATCTGGTTTCTACTAATACAGAAAAATGAGCTCTGATACAGCTCTTCCTACTCTACTTCTCACTCTGGTCCTGCCCACAGAAACGGGAGCCTGAACACCAGAGAGGACAGGTCTGGTTTAGGACTCCAGCTGTAATAGCTTCTCTGTCTATAAGAGGTAATGAAGTATGGGAGAAGAAAGAAGAGAGACTCAGAAAGATATTCTTGCATTGGTGATTCCTTGGATGTAGTGTAGGTCAGAGGAAAGAGGTATGGCTTCATTGTTAGAAGACCTCTTGGTATTTTAGCATTAAAACAAGAGATGTTGGTATCATAATGTGAATCTATGTTGTATGTGTATATTCACATATATGTATATACTTGAATTATATATGCCTGCATGCAGTTTTTTTTTTAATTCATCACTCTAGATTTATAATCACTGGTGGGGGATATCTCAGGTACCTTCCAATTCTAGACCGATGATTCTCAATTCCATTGGTTTAATGACTTTGTCTATGCTTACATGGGAAGTCATCATTCTAGATGGATCAGGGACTAGGCACTCTGAATTGGTTAAAAATTAAGACATTGGAGATGGACAGTGGATGGGAGTTCTTCCAGTGGTCCCTCACTTCTCTTTCACTTTGTTTAAATACTTTTTAAACCAGATTATTTTATATTACGAAAAATACAGTACCTCTCCTTCAATCTGTACTCATTCTGTTACCTATGTTACAATATCAACACTCCCAAAAGCAGCTCAGGGTTTTACTTGTATGATCCATGTACTGCTTTCTAAAATGTCATTTTTTTAATTAAGTACTTGAAATGGATTTCAATATTAACATCTACAAAAGGGAATTTTCCAGTACACTAAACAGTATTTTAATTAATATCTCTGGCATTTTCCAAAAACAAAGGTCTAGTCAATTGTGTATTTTTTTTCTAATTTTCTAAGGGAGAATCTAATGCTCTTTCCAAGGAGATGATACTAGCAGGGAAGGGAGGGGATGTGGTGGAAATGGGCATGGGGAATAAAAACATTAAAAAGAAAGAGAACAAAAACAACTAAAATAACAGAAAGTAGAGTCTACTTACAGATACTCCAGCCCTCTTGTAGCCCTGGTTCATTACATCTAACATATATGATTGATCCAAGATGTCATTGCTTTCATATAAAAAGATACCTTTTCTTGCATAAATTGAGAGTTTGAAAATTATTGGTGCCCAAGAATGAACATGCAGAATGGAAATCCTAAGGATAAAAGATGTGGGACATGGAATAAGGAGTAATGTGGGGTGGAATTCCAACTTCCCTTGGTCAAGTCCTCTAACCCTTTGAATCTCATTTCCTCATCATTAAAATGAGACTAGCACCTAGATAGGTATGACACAATTACCATCAATAATCAAGATAGTAGATTTAAAGTAGTTTGTTACTTATCAAAGCCACCCAAATGGCTGCCGTTTTAAGCATTAGTGATGAATTCATCAGTTAATTTTATTATAAAATCATCAGATCCACATTTTAATGAGTATTCACAAAACTACACAAACTCATGTGACTTAAGAATTTACTTAGCTTTCCTCCTTGAACAGGTGGCATGCTATTTAATCCACCACAGGGAAATTATAATCATGTTGAATGTGAATATATATATATATATAGGATGATAAAAATATACTATATATATATCATATTTCCTGTTGTCTTGGGAGAGGGAATAGGGGTGAGAAAGAGAGAGAGAATGGAGAATTAAATGGACCATTTAATGTCATTAAATGATTATTTAAAATCATATCAATTTATTTTTTAATTACATTAAATTTTTAAGTTCTCCTGTTATGCCTCTCTTCAAGTGAATAGGAAGCATGGTTAGCCACAAAGAAGGTAAAACTTAGGTGATATCTGAAAATTTTTGGAAGAGAGATTAGATTTTTTTTTTTGTCCCAGAGGACAGTAATGGAGAAGTAATGGAAAGACATTTAAAAGAGGAAAATGTAGACTTTGTGAGAGAAGAGGATGTTCCCAAATGTCCTCTAATTGTGATGAGCCACCTTGGGTGATCACTCTATTAAGGAATTTTTGTGCAGCTACATAGCTACTTCATTCAGAATATCTGTGATTTCCTAGGTGTACATACTCTCTCAATGAAAGTTCATCCTGATCTTTTGATACTCTAGTAATCTCATTCCATTCCATTCTATAGGCATTTAACAAATGCCTACCATGTCAAGCTTTGTGCTCCATGCTGGGCTAGAGAGAAAAAGAATATATGTTCTTGTCCTCAAGGAATGTACATTTTACATTTCTGAATGAATATAACCAAATATTTTCATCCCCTACTAGCCAACTCTGGCCATCTGTGACATTGTGGGGTGCAAAAGAAATCCATCAAAATAGGAAAATCCAGTTTCTATTATCACTTTGAGAAATATTTTGAAAATATTTGGTATTCATTATTTTTCATTCATTTCATTCAATTATGCATGATTTTTCTTGACCGCATTTGTGATTCTTTTCCAAAAAATACTGGAGTAGTTTGACATTTCTTTCTCCAGATCATTTTGCAGATAAGGAAAGTAACATAGGTATCTATAAAATAATTTTAAGATCTAAATCAATTTTGAAAATGGGATTTGTAGAATGGGATGAATGAACTCCAGTGAGATAATAGTCAATGTCTTTGTACTGGATTTAGATTTCTGAGCCATAAGTTTAAGTTCTAATTCCACTATTGGCTAACTCTCTAAGCTAGAGTAATATTTAATATCTCTGAGATTTGCTTTTTAATAAATATAAATAACTTGCCAAGATCTCTCAGTTGGTAACAATATAAGACTGGATTTAAACTAATGTTTTCCTGACTCTAATTCTAGAGCTCTAACCACTGTCAACTGGCTGCCTCATATAGCTTTTTGTGATAAAAGATAATGAACTATTCTGTCCAAAAGGGCAAGAGCTTTGTAGAGTTTTGCTTTGTATTCTGAGCCCTTCCCATAGTATTTGTAATATAATAGGTGCTTAATCAATGCTTATTGAGTATCTGACCTCCCTGGAAATGATAAGTGTGAGGCTCTACCAATAATATTTTGGGAAAAACACATGAAAATATTTTTAAATTGCTGCCAATCCTTCACAATACATTAATTAATGATCATGGCAGTTCTCTGCTAAAAAGAAAGCCACAGCCTTCTTCTAGAATGGAATATCAACTTGTCCACATGGCATCTAAACCTCTACTTACTCTGCCTCCAACCTCTCCAACCCATCTTTCTTGGTTGATTACACATTACTTCATATGAGTTATCTATCTTCCCTAGTGAGAGCAGACAATTTGCTGTCCCTTGTATCTGCCATTCTACCTTCTATCTCCTTGTCTTTGAAAAGGTTGTGATATGCCTCATCTATTCTTTCTCATCATCTCTTTCTCTTTGAACTCTTAGTTCTCTACATGTTTCAGCTAAAAATGCTTCCTTCTTTGTCATTTCCTGTCCTTCCTTGTTGGAAATTCCATCCATCCCCTTCAACTTGGTATGACCTTATATGTAACTTCTATTTATTTATTTGTGAACATGTTGCTTTTTCCCAGAAGGAGGGGAAAAAATGGCCACTGATTTCTTTTGAAATCTTTATATCTTCAGCAACAACATGGTACAGGGTATATAGTAGGAACTCAAAATGCTTAGAGAATAGAATTTTTGAATCTTATTAAAATTCATTATTAGTTTAAAAGGATGATGATCTTGTCATTTAGTAGTTCCTTGTGGGAAATGAGATGAGTAAGGGGAGCCAAAAATGGGAGGTTCCAAGTTCCAATTTGCTGGCCAGCCCAGAATATTTACATGCCACCTCTTAGCACTCATACCACAATTTCATTTTCAAAGTGACAGGATTAGAAGATAAAAAACAGAATGGAAAACATAATTGTACCTGATGACAAATATGAACTTCATGGGAGTATTAACAATTTAAAGATTATTTTAATATAGGAATTCAAGCTTCATGAAAGGTCATTATGGGTCCTCTCCACAGTTCTGCACTGTGAATCTCATCTCAACAAAACATGCTGAGATTCAGTAAAATGTTATTGACAAAATTTCCTAAACAATATCAAAACTATACTAAGGAGGAAAAATGATTAAAAAATGCTTCCCGTATTATTTTTCCTAGTTGTCATTTGTGCATATGGGTAGTTCCCTTGGTGATTCTTGTTTCATCCCTAATCTGAAGCAGCTATGACTGAACTCCTTACAGATGATGTTTTGGGGACAGCTGTATTGGCATGAAAATTTTAAGTCAGGTGGGTGCCCTGCTTGGAAATGAATGATTATGTAATTTTAATTCACATTGGGCCACCAAAAGTATCTCTGAAAGAGGTCATCTAGTCAAACTTCAGAACAACAGAAGTTTCCTTGTCACATCTTTCTCCTTCATCTCTCATAATTAATCAGTTCCTAAATTTTGACAATTCTGCCTCCAAAACATCTTTCTCCCAGTCTCATCTTCATTTTTACACAAGCTCCTACTTGAGTTAGTTACTGATTTCATCTCACCTAGACTATTGTGATAGACCGGAATTGGTCTCTCTGTTTCCAAAGTCAGTCCAATTTGATTTAACTTTCATATTATTGCCAAAATATTATGACCCCCATCACTCCCTAATCAGACTCTCAATGACCTCCAGGATACAAAAATACCTACTCCCCAGTCTAAAACCCAAGGTTCTAAATAATCTGATGCTATTTTACACTGTCAGTTTTATTTAAAATTACTCTCAATTTATTCTTTGTGTTGAATGAATGAATAAAATATAGAAATTAGTTTCTATGTTCCCGGAATCTCATCAAAAGTAAGATTGCCCTTATCCTCATGAAGTTTACCTTTTAATGGGGAATAGTAAGCATATTGGGATAAAGAGGTACAGAGGGAGCTTTTTAGCAGTAAGTTAACCTGTTCTTTCTAAGATATATATATATGTATATATATATATATTGGAAATATAAGCACAATATAAGCACTGATTTAACTTCTGAGCTCAGAGAAAGAGGTGATAAAAGAGGAAGCAGGGATAGCAGAGTGGTTTGCATCATGACTGGGGTAATTGGCTGGATGGAATCAAATCAAATCAAAAAGTATTTCTGAAAAGAGTACTTCTAACTCAGCAAAAGAAGTTGGGCTTGGGGGCAGCAGGGTAGCTCAGTGGCTTGAGAGCCAGACCTAAAGATGGGAGGTCCTAGGTTCAAATCTGCCTACAGACATATCCCATCTGTGTGACCCTGGGCCAGTCACTTAAATCCTATTGCCCAGCTGTTACCACTCTTCTGCCTTGGAAGATGGAAGGTAAGGGTTTAAAAAAAAAAAGAAGTTGGGCTTCATGGAAAAGATAAATCTCCAATTGGGGAGCCAAAGAAAGAATGGAGAGAGAAGGATGATTCATTCCAATCAGAGTCATGAAGAGAGGGAAGGGCACAGAGACAAGGATGGGATATAAGAAATCTACTAGGGTTGCAGTGTTAAATGCTGGATGAGGACTCTTGTGAAATAAACTAGAGAATGGGTTTGGAATCAGATGGAAGAGGGCTTGGAATGGCAGGCTAATAGAGTTCAATCTTTATTCAGCAGGTTTTTTTTATATTATGGGATGCCACTGAAGCTTTTTCCTTTCAGTTCATTAAATGACTGACAATTTGTGAAAATATTAAACAAATGATCTAGTATTACATCAAAAGCAAGGGACTTTTGAAAAAGGGAACTAAGAAGGAATAAATGGGCCCAAAGAGAGACATACATAAGTTCCACATGCAATTCATACTGTGCTACTGAATTATAAAAGATTCAAGAATGCATTTTATTGTTATTAGTGTGATCGATAATATAATGGACTTGGAAATAAGAAGACTGAGATTTGATATCTGCCTTGTGTGACTCTGGGCAAGTCAGTTAACCACTCTGAGACTGTTTACCCATCTGTAAAATAAAGATAATAAGCCCTAAGTGGTCATTTTCACAGGATCACTGGGAGGCTTAAGATAAGGAGGAGGCATTTAAATCATGAACCTGAAATAGTTTGCTAACTTTAAATGCCTATTTGTCATTTGTAGTAGAGGTGGGGATATTCTAATTTACATTTCTACAGAGCTTTAAAGTTTGCAAAGACATTTCTTTTCATTCACAGTGCAAGGTAGGTAATACAAGTGATGCTGTCATCTTATCAGTGAGCAAGCCAAGGTTGTAAAAGATTAAATTACTTTCCTGGGTTTAGGGAGATAATATTCAGTCAATTAGTCAATAAACATTTATTTATTCACTTATTCATTCATTTATTTATACACTTAATTATTTTAAAATTGTATTTATTTGTTGGTTTTTATTCACTAATTCAATCATCCATTTTACATATTTTTATCATTTCTAAATTTGTTTATTTAAATATCCATTCATTCATTCATTTTTCTATTTATTTATTAGATTGTGCCAGTCACTTTTATTCTTTGGAGATACAAAGACTGAAAAAATCCCTTATTTGCAAAGTGTTTATGTTCATTCTAATGAAGGAGAGAATAAACACAGATACAACAGATATCTACAAAATAGTTAAATAAATATTGCATTGGTGGATTACAGTAGCACTTGGTGAGATCAGGGGAGAGAATAAGTATTCATTGCCTCCCATGGGCCAAGGACCTTCTTAAACACTTTACAAATATATCCTCACAAAACTCTATGAGTACTATTATCCTCATTTTATAGTTGAAGAAATTGAGGCAGGTTAAATGATTTGCCTCGTGTCACATTACCAGTAAATATCAAAATCCACAGGTCCTTTCTGACTCTAGGTACAGCATTCTATCCATTGAGCCATGTCTAGTTGTCATAAAAGACTTCACGAAGAAGATGATACTAGAGCTTAGTCTGAAAGAAATCAAAGGACTTTTAAGATGTAAAGGTGAGGAGAGAATGCAGTTGATTGAGGTCAGAAACCATATTGAAAGGGGTTAAGAAATGAATTATAGTTGAGGAAATAGAGAGAGGAAATAGTGTTTTTTAAAAGGTTTGACTGAAAAAGAAATGGAAGATATGAGATGATGGTCTTAGAGGTATGGGAAGGTGTAATGTTAAGAAAAGTGTTATTTTTTTAATGCTGGGGAAATAAAGGGCATGTTTGAAAATGGAGATGAAGAAATCAGTGTATATTTGAGGGTTAGAGTGGGAGGAGGGATCATAATTAAAAAAGCAATTTTCTAGAGGAGAGAGGACAGAACCTTAGATGCAAAGGGATTTGTCTTAATAAGGAGATCATCTCTTTATCAAAGATGTGGAGAAAAGGGGAAGAGAATTGGAAGTGATGCTAAATGGTTATGAATTAAAAAGTACAGGAGAAAGAAGAGGAATTCAGGTGGAATTACCTCTATTTTCTGAATAAAATTTAAGACAAGGATCATAGCTGAGGACTGGGGTAGGGTACAATATTGAAAGTCTGAAAATGGAAGAATTATTTTTTCAATATCTTTTTTGGGGAGTGAGGTAGAAAATAATTTAGGAATGAATTAAAGGATCTCATAATATAAATCTGTACCCAGTGATTTCCTCTAGCAGGCTTCCAACCCTGGGAATTAGGAACACAAAATAATGTGGATAATTCAGGGTGGAAATTTGACAAGATGTAAAGGATGGCAGAAAAATTGGACAAGGAATTTTGAGAGAGGAAGGTAGAGAACTGAAATGACCTACCATAAGATTGAAAAGCATGTGAGTTAAAAATAGAAGATATATTCTGTATATTGTAAAGAATTACCTAATTGTCAATTATCAATCAACAAATATTCATTAAGGAACTACTCTATAGGATCCAGTTGGCTGGTGCTAGGTTGTTGTTAAATAAATATAGAATTTGAGACTCAGTGGACACCTAACTAAACTTACAAATGTTTGCTTTTTTGGCCATGAATATAATTAACATACTAATAACAAAACATTAACGATAATAATGTCCTAAAATCTCCAAATTTTATCAAGCCATTTTGAGTAACATCAACTTCTACAGGATTCCTTTCCTGATTCCCTCAACTGCTAATGGCTTCCCCTTAGAGATCACCTTCCCTTCTCTGTGTATATCTTGTGCATACCTATTGATGTACATATACATATTTATTTTAAACATATAACTATGTTATAAAAATCTTGATGTCACTTTAAGCTATTAAAGATCATACTCTATACTCTATATCATCCCCTTACCCCAATCAGAATATAGGCTCCTGGATGGCAAGAGCTGTCTTTGCTTTTTTTTTTTTTCATCTCTAGCTCTCTATATGTTACTTGACATATGATTTATTGTCATTGCAGTTTTTGAAATCTAAGTTAGCTTTATTCTTAGTATATAGATATAATTGAGAATAATGAAAACAAAATCTAAAATCAGGGATAAATGTTTAACTTAAGTTATTAAAGTTAATAACTTCTTAATATAAGAAACTTTTATCAATTGCTAGCAATAATCCCAGAGTGGGGCAAAACACTCTGTGTGAGTGTTGTATTGTGTGTGTGTGTGTGTGTGTGTGTGTGTGTGTGTGTGTGTGTGTGTGTGTGTTAGGGAAAAATAAGCTTTTATTCCAAGCTAAAACATGGAGTAGTTTATTTTGATTTAATGCTGAAATAATCCCTAAATAGCCCTTGGTACTGGCAATTTTCCAGTCTTCCAATGAGGGATTCAAGGTTTTGTGTATGGCATCTTGTGCTTTGATCAAATCAAAACAGATAAGTAAAAACTTTGAATTTAGTGAGAGTCTTCCTCAGAAAGATTACCTTTAATAGCTAATAATAGTCCTAAAGTATGTATAATTTGTGATGGGAAGAGGTCGAGAACTCTAGAGAACAGTGATTAGGTCAAGTTGGAGACAGCCTTCCTCCAATGTAGTCAGGTTACCATGATCTATAACTCAGTATGTGTAGCCTAGAGATTTGCCTGAAGCAGAGAGAAAAGAAATGACTTATCCTAGAGCCCACAGTTTGTAAGAATTTAGGACAGGATATGAACCAAAGTTTCCTTGATTAGAAGTCAATTACACCATGGTTCTAAGCAGTAAGAGATTGTTTTTTTAATTCAATTTTCTTGTCTATATATAAAACCAAATCATGCTAAATATAGATATGAATCTCACTGAATTAGTAGATTTTTAAAATGATTTTGTGAATATCTTTTCATCTGTCATGTTAATGAAGATCTTTAGAAAAACAACATGAAAAATAGTATAGCTAAGAACATTTGTTCATAAATGTATACACAGTAAATATATATATATTATATGTAATGTTAATTACATGAAAACAACATGAAAAATAGTATAGCTAAGAGCATTTGTTCATAAATGTATTCACAGTAAAGATATATATATATATATTATATGTAATGTTAATTACATGAAAACAACATGAAAAATAGTATAGCTAAGAGCATTTGTTCATAAATGTATTCACAGTAAAGATATATATATATATTTACTATATATTATATGTAATGTTAATATAATATATATTTAAATGAGGGCTTAAGCCAGTTTTAAATTTAGCTTAAAATAAAAAAAATATTTAGATTGATTCTGAGTTTTCCCACAGCCTTATAGGAATGACATTTTTCATTCTAAGGACTAGTTCATTGTCAAATGTCTCAACTAACTCCTACTCTAAAAAAATAAATAAATAAAATTTAGTAGCAAAAAGGGACTCATGATACATGGCTAGTTGCCAAATATACGACACAACTAAATGAGTATTGGGGAACAAGAGTATATCAGAGTCAGTCAAACTTTCTGATATACAGTAGACTATAAGTACGTTGAGGGTTGGTCTGCTTTCCATTTTGTTTTGAATCTCTAGCATCTATTCCAGAGACCTACCATCTTATAAATGTTTATTGGGTTGAACTGAATTGAACACTATATGGAAAAATAGCATCTCATTATAAACTCTGTTTGTTCTAGAAGTTTGTTCTAACTAATCACAAATTGATCTCTACACTGAGAAATAAGATATATTCATCTGTGACCATCTTCCTTTGGAAATTTCAATGGATTTCTGGGTGATATCAACAAATCAGTCAGTGATGCAATGTTTATCTGATAGGCAGTTTGGCAGATGATAGAGGGATGGATTGGAAGTTAAAAAGCCTGTCAGTCTAGTGATGATAACCCTATACACAAAGTTTCCAGACAACAGATAGGTATGGACTACCTGAAGATTTTCTAGTTTAATAAAACTTGTCAAATTGGGTTAGGCCTTTTAGATCCCATGATCCCCTCTAAAATATGCTGGGCCACTAAAGCAGGATTTCTGTGCCAAAAAACACTCAGATAATTAATTTCTTTGGAATTAGTTTTCACTCCTAATTCATTTTTATAATAATAATGGGCATTTTTCTTGTGCTTTAAAGTTTTCTAAGTAAATAATACATGAATACATAATCAGAAAAATATATGTATGATTAAAATAATCAATCAATCAATATCATCTAAATCAAGCCTTAAAACATTTTTTGAGATAGTGTGAGAGGATATGGATTGCAAACTGTCAGAAAGTGGTAATTAAAAATTCACTGACATACAGTGTAGAAAAAATTGAAAAAAGAGATAGAAACAGAGGGAAGGAGGGAGACAGAGAGAGAGAGGAGATAAGAGAGTGGGAGAGATTGACACAGAGACAGAAACAGCTGCAGAGAAGGAGAGAGGTGATGAAATTTTTCAGACACTCATTTCATGATGTAGAAACTAACAATCAGCATGTTTAAATTTATGGTAGAATTAGGTAAATAACAGAGACAGGAATTGAACTCTAATCTTCCTGGCTGCAACTCTTAAATTATGTCCATGGTTCCACATTGCCTCCTCATTATGAAATGTGAACATTTAATCTAATCTTATTTTCTTCAATGAGAAATGTATTCTCAAGATCCAAACTGTTTCATGATTAAGTGACTAAAGGCCCAGGACACACACACACACACACACACACACTCACACACACTCACACTGACATACACAAAGACCAATAAACCAAAATATAGATCCTTGCAGTCCTTCTGAGTTTCCCAACTCCTGGCTCAACCTAGAACTAGAAGAAGATTATGCTCTTGCCTCAGGCAGCTCCTTATAACCCTTCAGGCCCCATAGTCTCTGATCATTTATCAGTAGTTACTATGCAAACACCTATTAAATGATTCTCTTTGAGTTTCTCCAAGAAGACAGAGCAGCTGAGGGGCATATTGCTTGAGATAATGCTGACATCTCCCTCCACTTTCCAACTTCCAAACTGGCTGACAAACAACATGCCTTTGTCTAGTTTTACTATTTCTATTTCAAGGATATTTTATTAATGAGCAAAAGTCAAGAATAGAAAATTCTTTTCCCATTTATCTGTGGAGTTCTTATACACTGCTTTTTATTCCATATCAAAAATGAAAGCAATTTCACTTTTGGCCTTTCAAGGGCTCTGGTAGAGCTTGCCTAAGTCTGCCTAATGATTTCCTTAAAGAAAAGGTTGTTTTTTTTTTTGTTGTTGTTGTTGTTTTTTTTCCCCCAAGGTAGACTTGAGTAGATAAGAAGCAACAAGGAGCATTTGAGAATTGAGTGTTTATTATGAGTACAGTTTTCTAGAGAAATAATGGAAAAGGAGGTGGATTTGGAATTAATCAATGGACTTGAGTTGGAATTCTGTGAGACCATGGGCTAGTCTCTTATCTTCTTCTGGCCTCAGTTCCTCATCTCTAAAATGGTGATGTCTAAGATGACTTCCAGCAAAAAGTCTATGATCCATTGATACTAATGCAGTAAGATGGCTATGGTGCCTTCATTGGCCTTAAAAATCCTCCCCTCTAAAAGAAGCCTTTCTAAACCCTCTTAATTCCAGTGCCTTCTCTCTTTTAACTACTTCCTATATAGACTGTGTCCTCTCTCCTAGAAAGATTCTATATATCACCCCATGAGATAAGGTCCTGGACACTTGAGATCCTTTCTGGAACTGCACTACCAAGTATTCAGACTATTGAAGGAAGCACAACTCTCATGGGCTGGCCATGTTGTTTCAATGGCAAAGGTGCATTTGCCTAAAAAACTTTTACAGAGAAGTCAACAAGGCAAATGGCCATGTGGAGGTCAAAAGAAGTAATATAAGGCCATTCTCAAGATCTCTCTGAAGAACTTTGGTATCTGCTGTGAAATATGGGAGATCCTGGCATAGGAGCATCCAGCACGGTAGGCTCGAATCAAAGGAGGTTAGGTACTCTATGAGCAAGGTGGAATTGCAGTAGCTCAAAATAAACATGGGATGTACAAATTTAGAAACATTTCCATCCCAAAGGTTCATATGGGCTATTTGGGCTTCACCAATGGAAAGGGACTTCCAAGCTCATATTGTTCTGATCAGCTACAGTGAGACACACTGTACATTAACCCAAACATAGAGATGCCATTTTGGTCCTCCTTGAGTACTGAGGACAACCAACAGCCAACCATTTATCTTGTATTTGTGTATATTTGTTTCTGTGTCAATTTCCCCATTTGACTGTAAGCTCCTTGAAGGCAGGTACTGTCTCGCCTCTTTTTATATCTCCAGCATTTAGTATGATGCTTGGAAAATAGAAGGTTTGTAATAAATGTTTATTGAATTGAGAAGACCTAGACTATTAGTCAATACACTATGTCCTACTGCAAGTCACTTCAGTTCCTTCAGTTTCTCCTCTGGAATATGAGAGCATTGCAGAAGTAGCTTGAGTCAGTGGAAGATTGGTCACAAAACCCATGTTTGATCCCAGCTTTGCAGCTTATTGCCTGTCTTACACTGGGCAGGCCCTTTTTCTTAATGGACTTCAGTTTTTTCATAATTTCTAAGGCTCCTTCTTGCTCTAAATCTATGCTACTGCTTAAAAATTAGCGAAGAAAGGCATAAACTGCAAGGAAATATATATCTAAAGGAGCTGACTACCTTCAATCAACCAGGCTGAAGAAAAATAATTCCTATAATTAGTAGAAACTCCAAGAGTTTTTTTTTCCCCCCTTTCATAATGTCAGTTTGTGCTACCTGTATTTTAAACAGACGTGTCTATAAAAATGGAACCATGAGGTGAGAAGTCAGTCCTAGTTGCCAGGAGACATGATTTTGGTTCTAGGCTTTGACACTAATTTCCAGTACCATTGAGATAGGGTCACTTAATTTATTCATACTTCAATTGTTCCCATAAATGAGAATAATGAAGCCTGGTGGGAAAATGCCATGAAAGCCTCATATTTATGCAATTCCTATTTATATAAATGTGAGTACCTTGGCCTTGCCCAGAAAGGGGCATTTTCAAAAGGAAGAAATGTGAGATTTTTAATCACAATGAAAACAGAAGAAATAGTCTTTAGATTGCTTTAGATTGATTCAGATCAGGGCAGAAATATCCAAAGACACTAATGGTGTCAGTCAACCTTGAATACAGAAGGCTACTTCAAGTCAACTCTTAATCCAGCAGGCGTTTCTTAAGTATATACTACCCCAAAGCACTGGGCTAAGAGTGAAGGCCCCAGATAACTTGAACAAAATCTTTATTAGTAATAGCTAGTCCATTTATAACCTTTACTGTGTGCCAAACACTGTTTTAAGAGCTTTATAATTATTATCATCTTCTTCGATCCTCAAAACAATCTTGGGAGGTAGATGCTATTTCTATCCCCATTTTATAGAAAAGGAGATCAGACAAATAGAGGTTAAATGACTCCTCCAGGGTCATACCACTAGCAAGAGTCTGAGGTAAAATCTGAATTCAGGTTTTACAGATATCAGGCTTTGGTTTTCTATGCATTGCACCACCTAATTGCCCTGAGGCGTTTTCTTCATATTAACAAAGGAATCCCCTATGTGGTATCTAATGAACAGAGTTCTAGTTCTGGAGTTAGGAAGACCAAAGTTCAAATATGGAATCAGTCACTTACTAGTGGTGTGACCATGTGCTAATCACTTAACCCTGTTTGCCTCAGTTTCCTCCTCTGTAAAATGAGTAGGAGAAGAAAATGGCAAACTAGTACCTTTTCCAAGAAAACCCCAAATGGGATCAAGGAGAGTGTGGGACACTACTAAGGAGCAAAAGTGAGAACAATAACAAATAACCTTTTATAGTATAAACAATGGAAAAACAGATTATCTTCTACCTTTAAATTTGAGGGCAGGCATTAGTTTCCCTTTTTGTATTTTCAATGCCTTCCAAATAACTCCATATCATAGAGTTTGGACTGGAAGAAGCCCTTAGAAGTTATTCAGTTCCACCTATTTATTTCATAATTAAGAAAAACTACCTCAGAGGAGCTAATTATTTGTCTGATGTCATATAGGCAGTAAGCAAATAGCAGAGCCAGGATCTAAATTCAGGATCTCTGTTTTCACACCTAGAATTCTTTCTGTGGCATACTGAATCTAAACAATTTCTTAATAGGAATATATTGCATATAGGAATGAATTAAAACACCCTTCACCAAAACTCCTAATGAATTTCCAGAATACGTGGAGCCTAGAATCCATTTTCTAGCAACCTCTTACATGGAAATTGATATTTAATTTTTTTTTGTTCTAAAATGCAAAATACAGTTCAAAGGCACAGAATATTTGCAAATGTAATAATAAGTCAATTCTTTTTACAGCAATGAATTGAGAGGATTTGGTAGTAATTTTTCATATTAGAATTATCTTGATTTTTTGTTCCTTAGAAAATGGTAAGTTTACTTATCTACTCTCAACTCTCTTTGATCTACCCTGCCACACAGGGCTACCATCTAAACTCAACCACACAAAGCTCACCATATTCTTTTGATCACATTTACACAAAAGGCGCTGCTATGCATCCTGACATTTCCATCTCATTTGCATCACGCTGTCATTTGGATGCTACCTGAATAATAAGGTCCAGGCAATGTTTTGCACAGGTATTAAAGAGATTCCTCCTCAAAGTCCTCCTGTGATATCTCACTGTGGCACAGAGGTGAACCTAGTATCTCAACAGTGATGCCAGGGAAGACGATGAGCTCCACCATGTCTACTAATCTCACTCAAGTACTGATTCAGCCATGATTGTGTCCCTATTTAATTTAACATTATCCTAGACACTTTCAGAGAGCTTCATACACATTTAGCTACCAAATACTGTTTAAAAATTTATACTTTGGGGGTAAGGAGATAGGCATGTTTGAACATAGCTATAATTTCTACTCTTGGGGGAGTCAACCTGGTGGGTAGATTTCTAATCGTAAGGGCTAAAGCTAATTGGACATCTACACTAAATCTGGCAAAAATAGAATGAAATAATGGGTGGGGGAAGCCACCAGGCTTACTAAGAAGGGGGAAAAAACAAGCCAGGTCAGAAACAGAGTCAGGTAAAGCTTTGGGATCTACTAATATTGGGACTGTGCCCATGAGGGGCCATTGTGCTTTCAAACTGAATGATATATGGAGACATAGTCTCCAAGATATAGAAATTGATAGATGGATAGATGTAGATATTTGAAGTACATTTATATATATATATATATATATATATATATATATATATATATATACAGAGGGATAAATATACACACACAGTGGTATATAGATATATAGATATACATGCATATCATATATGTATATATATATATATATATACATATACATACACACATTGATCCTAGAAACTCTTGAAGATGTACTGAGATATTATATTATAAACCAGAGGAAGGAGAAACCAAAGCAAAGAAACCAGGTAATCAAGGTAGAAAAGTTGGGGGGGGGGAGAAAAAAAGAAAAAAGTGACTTCTGATGTCAAAGAATTTCTTTTCTTCTTTAAATAAAGAATGTTTCAATTTGGCATCTCAAAAAGCCAAATTCCTTCCACTTAGAGATTTTTCTTTTACTTTCTTCCTAAACAATCATGGGTACCAAGTATAACTGACTCATATACCTAGCAATTTCAAGAGCTTTCAATAAGTCTTTTAAGAAATCTGAAATGATTGAATATAAACTCCTTGAGAGCAGGGATTGTTCTTGGTTGGTTTGGTGCCCCCAGACCTAGTCTAGTGCTTTAATACAGGCTTGTTGATAGATTGCTTGTTTGAAAGTCTATGACATTTGGGAATTGTCAAAGGGAATCTGGAATTCAATAGAGATGTTGTGAAGAAACTGTTTTGGAAACAGTGATGTAATGTACAAATGTCAGCAATTCTTGGATTATTTTATGAGATGACTATCAAAGAAAGCCACTCAGTTCCAGTAGAAGTAGCCTGGAAGCCAGGAAATTTGGATGCACTGACAAATAAATAGTGATGTTCTTGTTTATCTCTGTGACTCCATCAGCTCAGTATCTCATAGACAATTTCAGAACCAGGTAAGAGCATCTAATTAGCAATTGGCAGATGACAATCTCTGGATTTCTTAAAGCATAATAATAACAATAATAATACTTATAATATCAATGAAAGTGATTGCAGTTTACAAAGAATTTGATTTACCTTACTTTATTTCAGTCCCATAACAACACTAAGTGGCTACCAAGGGATTATCTTAAAGGCTAAAGAGTTAGCAAATTCAGAATCAATCCACATGTTCATGAATTCGTGTATAGGAAGCCACACTTTTCATGTAAATTGGCTGACTTTTTTTGATACCATATATTCTGGAATGTTATCCAATCATGAATAAATACACAATATCTAGATTATGAGTGAAACTACTGAATACAACCACTCTTGCCCCATCCTTGACCACAACCCTGTAGATGGGTTTCTCTCATCCATTCAGTGAATTCATTATGCATCTGATTCAACATATGTCAGTCCTATAAATCACTGAACACTGATAGCTTATTTTCTCTCATTTTACTCTTTTGCAAATTAAACATCTCTATTTCCTTTACCTTACATCTTGAAGACCTCTCTCACTATCATGATTTTCCTCTTCCAGATATGATCCATCTTGTTTATCTCTTCCTTAAAATGTGAAATCTAGTAGAAACTAAATTATGGTTGGAAACTAAATATGTGCTCATCATTTGAGTAAATGGGCAAGTAAATTGGAGTAAGATAGGAAAAGTTCTGAAGCAGGAGAACTTGGGTTCTAATGCAGCCTCTGATGCCTATTACCTGTGTGACCTTGGGCAGACTACTTAACCTTTACAAAGCCTCAGTTCCCTCATATGTTGACTAAATCTGATTAAATGGCCTTCCAAGTTTTAATTTCATGATTATAATTCTATGGCACTTGGACCTAAAAAAGGATTACTGCTCTGTAAGAAATGACAGAAGAATTTGGTAGACAAAGAAAGACTTTCCTGAATGGGTGCAGGGTGAAATAAGTAGAATAGGAAATAATACACACGATGGTAATAATGTAAGTGCAAAAATGAAACTGGATGCCATTTAAGTGGAGTGACCAAGACTTGATCTGGAAAAGAATGGAAAATGTACTCCTCTCCTATTACTGGGGGATAGTGGTGTAGGTCTGTGATATTGCATAAGCTGTCAGATATATTGTGCACTCATAAGTTTTGTTAAACTACTTCATATTTCTTCTTTCTTTTAAACTTCATTGCCAACAGCATTTCTCTATACTACTAATAAAACCCAACAAGAGATAAAAAAGAGAAATCACATTTAAAATGACTCTGGGAGAGGGGGAGTGGCACAAAAAGATGGCTCAGTGGATTGAGAGTCAGGCACAGAGATGAGAGGTTATGGGTTCAATTCTGGCCTCAGATACTTCCTAGCTATGTGACCATGAGCAAGTCACTTTAACCCCATTGCCTAGCCCTTACCACTCCTCTGCCTTGGAGCAATAAATAGTATTGATTTCAAGACATAAAGTAAGGGTTTTAAAAACACAAATATTTTTAAATAAATAAAATAACTCCTGACAATACAAAATCCCTGAGAATCTAAAGTCAGATCTAAATAATTGGAAAATTAAGGATGGGTAGGCAAAGCTAATATAATAAAAATGACAATTCCTCCTTAATTAACTTATTTATTCAGTGTTATAGCAATAAAACAACCCCAAAATTATTTCATAGAGCTAGAAAAAATAATAACAAAATATTTCTGGAAGAACCAAAGATATACCTATCTCTATCTCTGTCTCTATCTCTATGTATTTATGTAGATATAGATATAGATGATATAGATATAGATGTAGATATAGATATAGACTATCAAGGGAATTAATGAAAAATATAAAGGAAGATAGATTACCTGTACCAGATCTCTAAATATATTATTAAGTGGCAACTGTCAAAACAATCTGGTACCAGTTAAGAATTATAGTAGAGGAACAAAGGAATAGATTAGGTTATCAACATGCAAAGGTAAATGACCATAATAATATTTAACATAATATTTAACAAAATCAAAGAGTCAAGCTTTTGGAAGAACTCATTCAACAAAAAAACTACTGGGAAAACTAGAAAACAGTATGGCAGAAATTAGTCATAGACCAACACCTTATGCCACATACCAAGCTAAAGTTAAAATGGGTATATGATTTAGAAATAATATTTGAAACCATAAACAAAAAAGGTGAGCACAAGATAATTCATCTGTCAGATGTATAGATAAGGGAAGAACCTAGGGCAAAAGAAAACTTTGTTGTAAGGAATGGCTTGCTAGGAAGGAATAAGAAATGATAGATTTAGAAATTAATGGGATCAACACCAAGTGCCACCACTAAATGATTGTTTTAGAAAATAAATAGGAAAAACACTTTTAGTGGCTATATTGTAATGTTGTCTCATTTGAGTTCACCTCAAAGGAAGCATAGTCTAGTTATATCCTCCTCACTCTAAAGATAATATTTTTAATATTAATATAGACCAGAGCATGTATAGGTAAGTCTATTAAGTTCACTTCAATTGATTCTAGCCATTGATCTTTATTTCTGTTGAGATTACTAGCATTCTTCCATTGACTCAGATTTACAACCTTGCAATAAGATCCAACTCTCCTTTCCCTTTCTCCTATCTTCCTTACCCAGGTAGCTGTCAAAACTTTAAATTCAACTTGTACATTTCTCATATTCATCCCTTCTTTCCATTTACATAGCCACCAAGGAGTTCAGATCTTTATAAACTTTCTCCTTTACCATTATAATAGCCTTCTTTTTCTCCTCACTTCTACTGTCTCCCCTCTCCAATCTATCTCCTTTATCCTGCCAAGACTACTCTCTTTGTGGCAAAGGCTTGACCATGTCACCTTTGGCTCAAAGTCTTTGCTAGGTTCCTACTACCTCATGTATACGACACCAACTCATTAGCTTGGTATTTAAGGTCATCCACCATTTGACTCCAAGCTATCTTTCTAGCTTTAAAAGATGTTACTCCCTGCTTGATCGCATAGGTTGATGGGGATATGAGTGGGGATGTAGACTCTTGTCTAAAAGATCACCCTAGTGCAAATTTCAATGATATGGAAATAGGTCTTGATCAATGACACAAGTAAAACCCAATGGAATTGCATGTTGGTTATGATGCGGGGGGGGGGGGGAGGATGGAGTGGGGTGGGGAGGGACAAAACATGAATCATGTAACCATGAAAAAATATTATAAATTAATTAAATTAAAATTTTCAAAAAAAATGTTACTCTTTATTAGGTATATTTTGATCCAGCCAAACTGGTCTCCTACTTGTTCACTTAACTCATCATCATATTCTGGTCTTATGTGCAAATCATCCCTTATAAGTGAAATATAATTCCTCATCATACCCGCTTTTCAGAAATTTTATCATCCTTCAAAGACCAGCTAAAATAATACCTTCTACCTAAAGCCTTCCCAGATCACACAGTTTTAATGTCCTTTCCCTTCTCAAAGTACCCTAAAGTTATTTATCTACATGCGTGTTGTATCCTTTCAAGTTGAATGTACACAACATGTGACCAGGAACATTTAGCTTCAGTTTTGCTGTTCCCCAAGCCTATCACACCCCTCACATCCTGATAGATATTTAATAAATGCTTATTGAATTGGACTAAATTGAGCAGACAGGATGGATATGAGAATTATGTTCAGATTTTTGAAGAGCTGCCTTGTGTAAGAGATATTAGATTTGGTCTGCTTGGCCCCAAAGGATAGGACTAGAAGCAATGGATAGAAGGGACCAAAGGGCAGATTTTGGCATCACATCCAGAAGTAGCTTCTCAACAATCAGAACCATCTTCATGTGGAATGGGCTTCTTTGGGGGACAGCAAGCTCATGCTCACCAGAAGTCTCCACCTAAAGACCGGCTGACCACTGAATGGACATATTATAAAGGAGACCTGGGGGGCAAGTATGGTCTGAGACCCTCTTTAAGATTCTGAAAAATGGTGATCCTTTTCCTCTTCTCCACTACTTTTGTCTTCAACTTGGAAACAGCAACCACACCTGCTAACCAAAGTCCCACTAGGAATGGAAGAAGATCAATTAATTTCACAGCTGGAGGCAGAGTGATAGAGAGAAGAAGGCTGCAGGGAAGCTTCTGCACTGTCTCCTTGCCACAAGGAGGTTCTACTGTTGGAGAACACTTCCTCCCTGCCGCCCCCTCCCCCCCATCAAGTGGCAAGTGACTGGTGGTTCCTGTGGGCATTTGTTCTAATGTATTTCCAACCCTGTGGAAAGACATTGGAGCAATCAGTTGGAACTGCAGCAGCTGCCTGGTTCTTCTCCCAGGGATCAGGATTACTTAAACCCCAAACCTGAACATTAAATTATATGTGTGTGCGTATGTATACAGACTTTATAAACTCCTAGAATAGGCATGTGCATATGTGTATATATGCATGTATACATAAAGAGGGATATATGGGGATACATATACATCAATTGTGTTTTTGAACACATGTATGTGAGGATCAGCATATAAGTGTTCATATATGTATTGAATCATATCAGCATCCTTCTCCATCACAGTTCTTATAAAAAAAATACATTTGCATCAAACATCAAATGGGAATTTGGGGGACGTTTTGCAGAAACCACAGATGTTTAGAAAAAGTTTCAAAACAAAGAAATACAAAAATATATGTATAATATTAGTTCAAATCAATGTATTTTATCTTTGGATCCCATAAATATACACAATTTCCTTTTTTTAAGGTTAAAATCAGTAAAAAGTTAAGGTTTTCAAAAAGAATACTAAAGCCAGCAGATGACACTCAAAGGCTAGAAATCTCAAGGTATCTTAACAATGACCTACTTTTATAGATAGCCTATGATCAAATGCTTAATCCAAATTTTACTGTAACGTACTGTAAATACCCCATAAAGAAAAAGAAAAAAAAATTCAGACTTCTTCTCTGGTACAAAGGAAGCATCAAAAAATGGTACATGGATTTTCCAGATTATGGAGGTATTGCACCCCTAACACCCATGATGTAGAAAGGACACCGGTATATACACATGTATATATTATTACATGCATGAATGCATATGTGCACATGCATAAAACTTCAAAATTATAGTTCATTCAGTCTTTCTGCTCTTTATAGCACCTCTTCATTTCATGATGCCCTGTTGGTATCATCACTGCCATCATCATCACTTTCGACACAGGTTACATTTACAAAGCACTTTATGTTTTACAAGTCATCTTATATATACTAAAAACTCCATTGTAGAGTGGTTGGAGAGCTGGCCATGAAGCTAGGAGTTCCTGGATTCCAATCTATTGACTGCATGAATGCTGGGTATCAATCAATCTCTATATGCCTGCCTTTGGCAACTCTCTAAATCCAATCATCATAGAAAAGTTACCATCTGATATTCATGGAGGGAGTTTCCTTAAATGGGAAGCTCTGATACAAATGACATTCCAAGTTCCATGTTTTGGTAAATGTCCTTTGACACCTTCATTCGGTAATTTCTCATGAGGTTTTTGTTCTTCTTTCCCTAATTTTGTTTCTAATTCTGATCCACTCTGGAATATTAGATTTGTTGGTGCTGTTCCTATTTCTCTTCACCCCAGGTAACCTTCCAAGAAATATGAGACAAAAAGGAAGGGTGAAGTTAAACCCATTTTTTCCCAGTTAATAGATTAATGATCTCCCTGTAACTGGAAGTGAGTTAATATTCTCTGGGAACAGGAAACAGTGAAGGACAGCAGAGTATGGTGTAAGCAGCATTGTCTCAGACTCCAGAAAACCTAGGTTCAAGTGCTGCCTCTCACTTACGCTGATTGATTTGACCCTGGGAAAGTCACCTAACCTCTTACTAATCCAGGAAATTCTTCAAAATTATAAATTGCCTTCTCTAAATCAGCAAAATCATGGTTCTGTGAAAAACTATACGGGGAGGTGAACTTTTTTTATTTACTAAAATTTTCTAACTTTCAAGTAATATTGAATACCCGTCTATTCTCTCTCTTTTACCTCTTAAATTTAAAACATGAAGAAAATGAAGGATGAAAAATGGCATGCTCTCCCCCCAAAATTACTTACATTACATTATGCATTGAGATCCAGTCTACATAGTGCTAGTCCCATTTTACATATGGGCACATTGAAGACCATAGGGATTAATTTATCTGTCCAAGATCAGAAAGTTTATATATCACAGAGCAGGGGGTGGGATGAAAAGTAAGCCTTCTGATGCTAAGGACAATTCTCTTTCTATCACATAATATCTTTTTTTTTTTTTTAATCTTCACCTTCCACCTTAGAATCAATACTATATTTTGTTTCTGAAGCAGAACTGTAAGGGCTAGGCAATGTGGGTTAAGTGACTTGCCCAGGGTCACACAGCTGGGAAGTATCTGAGGCCAGATCTGAACCTAGAACCTTCAATCCACTGAGCTACCAGCTGCCCCCCATAATATCTTATTTACCAGAACTATACCTACTATCAGTAGTCTATACTTGATGATAGTAAATGAATAAAAGAATTGAGTTATTTAATCAAAATATCACTGAAGCAGCAAAAATAAGTCTTCTAAGATTTATTAGTAGTAAATATTTTTAAAATCATCATACATAATATATATTCACATATATTATGCATAACATACATATATAATTTACATAATCATTTATATATGTGCACATATGCATACATATATGAACCACTAAACAAAAAAAGTATAATTGTTAATCAAGCTCAAATATTTGGTATTTGTGACTCTTTTGGGGTAGACCAAATTCTCAGTCAGCAGAAAAAACCACATATTGAATGTGTGAATAAATAAGGGGTCTCTGTGTAACAAAAAATTAGAGAGCGTTCTATTGCTAGAATGAAAATAAATGTCAACTAGACAAAGGGATGCTTTCAGAGCTTGGGATACACCATCATTATTATGCCTTTTCAACAAGTCTCAATGCTCTCTCTTCCCTTTCAGTGGCAAACAGTGGAACCTTTTCTGACATGACCGTCAGGGAGAGCTGGTCAACAGAGGCTGCCCTGGGTCACGTGGGAACCTAGCACTGCTGTTGCCAAGACGACAGTCCTATGATAAATTAGCCTGTCTCTGCTAAGGAGGCGGGTGGCCCATAAGTCTTGGAAGGTTCTTTCTGTGACAGCATCCTTTACAGATTTTAAGTCAATCCCTGATTGAACTCTTCTCTGCCCTCCCCTCTCCCCCAACCCCAGAATGACTGGCCAACATTTGCATTTCTCTGGAGAAAAATGGAGAATATCAATTTTAAATGGTAGAAGAGACCTATCGGGAGCTCTCTGAAGGCTGAAGCGATTTCTATGCTTCCTGAACAGGCCCTGTAGACAGTCTTAGAAGCAAATCCATGTGAGACTAAGATTGGTTTCTGCCAGTTGGAGATCCCCATATATTACTGTTTCCTGATAACTGCAACAAAGCACAAGATTTCTGCAAAGCCAGAGAAACAAATGTGTTGGCTAACCAGGTACAGGAGAGTTTCCGTGGTCACTTTTGAAAAATTAACACATTTTGGGGCAGGATCTAATTTCTTAATAATTGTGTGTAGCTACTTCATCTGCATGACCAATCTAAGACTGTCATTTCTTTGTGATTGAAATTAGAAATTAAATTCAGCACACAGACACACACATACAAATACTGTGAAAGCTGGAAAGGATCTTGGGAAAGGAGGTCCTAACCTATATTTTGGTAAGTACATTTTAATATAATTGGTTCCTTTTGGAATCCTACATATTTTATTTTATACATTAAAATCATGATTTTGAGAATGGGTTCTTGGGCTCCACTAAATCAGCCGTAGGGGTGTAGGACACACACACACAAAGCTCAAGAACCTTTGCTATAAAACTAAGGTAAGTCGCTTTTTATATTGGGATGGTGAAGACCACAGTGACAACTTGAACAAGGTAGGTCTGAGGCTCAAACCCGGATATCCATGCACTCACAACCGTGTGTCCAAAATCCCCTTCAGGATGAAGAGAAATCTGTTCACATTTTAGCGCTGTTCTTTGACTACTTCAAAACTAGTAATGACCCAGTCAAATATTTGTTATAAATGACTTGAATTACGATTTTAAACACATTTTCTGAATACAACCAGGCGTTGAGCTACATGCCAGGTTACCTGGAAGAAAAAAACACCTACTTTCTTTTGATTCTCCAAACAAGTGCAAAATTAGTTGCATCATAAAGATGTTAGCTAAGAGCATTATACATATATAAATTCATTAATTTCAATGAATTAACAAGTCCAATGAATGTATGCCCTGGAGGAGCACATAAATCTATTTACTGAAAGTGGTAGAAGCCTCAAAACTCTAAAGGATTCCAAATGATCAGTGAAATATGCAGTCACAGTCAGTCTACAAATATGCTTCAGGCCTAATGTACATCAATGCGGGTGTCTCCTCTGTGGATGCGGAACACAGTCTAACCAAGCTGTCTCATCCTAAGCTCTTCTTTTCTTTTCTTTCTATATATCTTCCAGAAAGGATCCACCCAATGTGTTCAGCATTTACTGTTGTGACCTTGAATCCAACCTCTCTGAACCTCATCTATAAACATAGGGGAATGGACTGCACAATTCCTCCGGCTTCCTTAATTACTGAACAAGCCAAGTGGTATCACTATCTTTACTAACAGAAGAAAAAAAATCAACATAAAGTATATTTATGTCAAAATACAAGATGTTCCCAGAATTTTGAGACTTTATTTAAGCATTTAAAACTTAAATCTCAGGGCAGCTGGGTGGCTCAGTGGCTTGAGAGCCAGGCTCAGAGATGGGAGATCGTGGATTCAAATTTGACCTCAGACACTTCCTAGCTCTATGACCCTGGGCAAGTCACTTGACCCCCATTGCCTAGCCCTTAGAGCTCTTCTACCTTAGAACCAATACACTGTATTAATTCTAAGATGGAAGGTAAGAGTTACAAAAACAACAACAAACTTTAAATTTCCATCTTGACCTTTGGGATGCTTAGTATATATACTTATAATTGATAATTCCAACCCATATTATATTATATATGTGATATTTGACTAATATAACTATATAAATATACATTATTTAAGATCTCATACATGCATAAAGTGGCATATACTACATAATTTTATATGTAAACACATGCACACACACACACACATATATATATGTGTGTGTGTGTGTGTGTGTGTGTGTGTGTGTGTGTGTGTGTGACAAAGATTATATACAGAAAAGGCAATCCATGGAATTTCTGAGTTTATTGAGCCTCCCAAGGTCTGGTGTTCAGTCATTTCAGTTATGTCTAACTCTTTCTGTGAAGCTATTCTAGGTTGTTTGCTTAGTTGTTTTTTTTTTGTTTTGGTCATTTAATCATTTCAAGCTTTTCTGACTCTTCATGATCCCATTTAGAGTTTTCTTGGCAAAGATACTGGAGTGGTTTGCCATCTCCTTCTCTAGATCATTTTACAGAGGAGGAAATGGAGGTTAAGTGACTTCTCCAGGGTCACACAGATAGGAAGTGTCTGAAAATAGACTTGAACTCAGGTCTTCCTGACTTCAGGGACAGTATTCTATCTGTAGTGCCATCTGGTTACATTCTATGTTTGGATACATCTACCAGATGTTTGAAATTTCCATATATTGAGACAGACCTTTTTTTTTTTTAAATAAAGCCTAAAAACTCCTCTTTCTAAATGCCCTCACTATTTCTTTGAGTTTTATCCTATGGAGAGTGAGAGTGGGGAGGGTGGAGCAAGGAAAACAAACCTATTCCTCTTCCCCATAATAATTATTCACATATTTATTAGGTCTACAATGTGCACAGGTTTCATGCAATGACCCCATGCAAGACTTCCAGTCTTTCAAACTAAACATTTTCAGTTCCTTCAGTCTATTGTATCTCTCCCTTCTTTTCATCCAAAAACATTATGTTTTTATGACCATGCATTTTGTTACGAAAAGGCAATTGTTTTGAGGGGGAGGATATGGAAGTCAAATTGAATTGTTCAAGGTTGAAATGATACATGTTAAGGACATTGTCCAAGATCTTCTGTAGTGATCTGTCCCCATATGCTGAAGTCAAACTTCTGGAGGGTAATTCCCTTGAATTAACAACATATTTATATAAAACTTTATATAAACCTTTCTGCACAATCCTGGATTTTAAGCCCAAGAATCACCAAAAGAGCAGTGCCTTCACTCCACTCCCTAGGACTATTGGTTCAACTCTTAGTCCACTCCCAACAAGTATCATCTACAGCCTGATGTCGATGGAAATATAACCTAGCAACAGCCTTTGCAGGTGCTGCAGTGCTCACCATCTCCCAATCCATAACTGCTTGAAGACCTAGAAAAGAATATTCTCACCTCTTAGAGTCCCATCTAATAGTGTATCATCAGATCTGGATATTATTTTATCAATGGAAATAACATTAAGAAAGATGAATTATAAACAACTTGACAATGCTCACTGACATCATGTTTTGTTTCCCCCATGACACTGAATAAATACTTTTTTAATTTAATTAACTTTCATTCTCTCAGTTATCAATTAATATCTTATCATGGATCACAATTCGTAAAGTTAAAATAATGGTTACTAAGTATAATTATAATATTATAATAATAAGTAATAAAATTACCCAAAAGAGAAGAGATCACAGAGGAAAAGCCCACCAAACAAGCACAGGAAGAACCTTATTGTATACCAGGAAGAATAATGAATTTTTCATCTGAAGAGCTGAATTTCAATTCTGCATCTGGCCCTTTCAACTTGTGTGACATTAGGGAAATAATTTCACTTCATAGGACCTCAGCTTCCTTCTCTGTATCCTGAAATAGCTGGACAGAAACATCTCTGAGGTTGGTCTGACCAGGAAGTCAAAGGATCACAGAAAGAGGGAGAAACTATGAGAAAAGAGAAAAGAGCCATCTCCTCTTCAGTGGACTCAACTCAAAGGTAGTTGGCTCTTTGTTTAGGTGTGCCTGTGACTTGTGGCAGTAGACTAAATTGTACAAAATGAAAGTTTGAAAAGGAGACAATATAATCTATCAGAAAGAACATTTGTTTGGTAGCTAATAGCATGATGCTCATTATTGAGCTTTTTTGTTTTTCCACTGTCAGATGAGTACACTGTGGAGCCTTCTCACTAGTAAGTCTGGGCTAGCTCATCAGACCAAGGAGTAGAAAACATTGCCAACTTCTCCATTAGACTCTTTATATAATGTATTGGTTTAAAAGACATGCTTCCTAACAGCATCTCTATGCTACAATTATTTCAGCTGTCTACTGCATACAGCCATCTATGAAAGACCTCACAAAGACAAGTAGGCAACCCTGAGTTCTTAAAGACCCCGCTATCAGAGGACTTCATCTGTAGGATCCTACCTAGTGTGATAGAGCACTGGAGAGCACTAGCCATCAAAACACAGAAAAGAGAGCCCTGAACCAATTGAATTGATTACAGTATAGCAAAGCACCTTTAAAGCTGAAGTACATAGTACAGTCTTTGAAGACATGCAGCCATTAACACAGAATACAAAAAGAAAACCTTGCATTTGATAGAATAGCAGCCACAATTATTGGCCTGAAATAGCAACAAATCAAAAGAACTATCTCCAAGTAATACATACAATAACTAGTAAAAAAAAAAAACTATATACAATAGCCATATGATAAACCTCCTTGAAGAAGAAAAAAGAAAACTTTGAAATCTAAAGTCTTGAAAAATATACTCTTAGGCATAATGCACACACCCATGCAAGTTAATCTTACCTACCAGCATGAAAAGCTACACAAATGCAAATGCTTACCTCACACATGAAGAATATTGATAAATTCTGGCACGAAGATTTCATCTCACTTCCATGCAAAAGTAACTTTTCACTCATACTTGCACACATACATAAGAAACCTAACTAGCACACGTGTTCATGGTTTGTTCGTGTGTTCCCGGGTTCCTGATTATTGCAGCGGATCCTGATTTGAGGAACACAAGTCTTCAATCAATTCTGGACCATGGCGAATGGCATGCGGACCAGACCAAGGACCAGAGTGGAAAGGAAGAGAATTTCTTCAAGCAACGTGATTGGAAATGGAATGACTATTGGAACTTTGAAATTTGGAACTTTTGACCATGAAGGTTATGTAAGGATTTGCTGTACATGTGAACATCACATATGTATTTGCACGCACATCCTATATAGCAAATAACATAATTCATGGATTGGGTAAGTATACAACATGCAAAACAAATGAACACACTGATGAGAAATTTATGTGGAAAATTCAAAAAGACTTTTCTGCATCAGTTTGCACAGAAATCTACAAGGATGTACATCTGTAAAGTTGTACTAAGTACTAATTGACTAATGAGCTAACTTTTAGAGTAAGTTCATTAATAATCTAACTACTAACAGTAGTAATAGCCTAGTGAATTGGTCTAAGGCTTAGGAAAGAGACTTAGAAGTTCTATAGTAGAGAAATTAGATTGCATTATGATTGTAGGTTAGCATTTGTTAGTGTTAGGAAATTTTCTTAGGAAATTTATATAGACATTAGGATAAGTCATTTGCATGTTCAATATGTTAGTGGCATTGTTGTAATGATTTGGAAAATGTTACTTGTTTTGTTATGGAAACTATGTTCATGTACTTCCCCTACCTAAACCATTTTCCTATGACCCATTCTTAGCTTAGTATTTAGATTGATAGAACAGCTAAGATGAGTTTAGGAGTTTGTTATTGGGGGGGGGGTGTAAGAGTATATTTCAGATAGCAAAGAGTTAAGATAGAATTGTTATTAATGAGGTAAGTATCATGTTGCATTTTATTTGGCTAATAAAAGTGGGGATTGTGATAGAGATATAAAGAGTGAAAGGTTTTGCAGGACTTGTGGACCAAGATACAAGAGGAGATTACAATGGAATGTCCCTGGTTGTTGGTGGTTGAGCTGACAGGGGGGAGGGGCTTTTGAATTTGGTCCTCTGTCTCTCTGACTCTGTTGTTGGAGCTGAGGAGAGGGCTTTTTGGTCTCTGTGTTTGGGACTGAAGTCACACTTTTTTCCCTGGAGACTTTTGGCTGGCCATACTAAGAAAAGAAACTGGACTTTTGAACTTAGTCTCTGCCTCTCTGACTCTGTGAGCAGTTGGAGCTGAGGAGGGGGCTTTTTGGTTTCTGTGTCTCTGACTGGAAGTCACTTCTTTCCCTGGAGGTTTGACTTGGCTTTTGGACTCTGGTGGGGCTGACTTGGTTACTTGAAGTTCTCTGACTTTGGACAGTTGAAATTAACAAGGAGAAACCTAGCTGAAGAAGAATAAAGAAGATCTTGAAAAGCTATTGCCCTCCATCTCTCTGCCTCAGAGTCACAGTTTGTGAATGGACTACTTTCTCAATCATTCATTTAGATTAGGGACTTTCCTCAAACCCCTTATCCTAGTTTCCCATCCTGTTATCCCAATAAACCCCTTACCTGAGAAACTTAGAGTATTTTAAAATTCACTCAAGGGTGAGGGGAAATTGGGAGGAGAAGGGTGGCAGGAGGAAGAGGGTGGAGGAGGGAATGAGGGAGGAAGGAGGTTAGGAAATAGATCAGCCATCATTAGGGATCAATAGGCGGTTTCCCCAGGCCAGTCCCTTATAAGCAGTGTCCTCAGTGTACCAGCATCCCTGTGTAGTGGCATCCCCCAGCATCATCTTTGTTCTACCTCCATTTCACATAAGCAAGTTCAGGTTCCTGTAGCAGTCCTCTCTAGTCACAGCCAGTCAGAGAACATTAGCTATTGTGAAGAAACAGGTTCCCCTCAGTTTATCCTCTCTAGTTCAATGAGTAAAAGTTTCTATCTCGAATATAGAGCCAGTAATGGATTATATGTCTCTTGGCAAAGACCAAATCCAATGAGTTCAGAAAAGCTTATCAATATCAGATAAGGCTGTAATGGTGTTAAGGCCATAGTAAACCACAGAGAGGTGGCATAGTATACTGGAATTGGAGTCACAAGGACCTAGTTGGAATCCTACCTAGTTATGTGAAGCTAGACAAGTTAGTTACCTTTTCAGAATCTTAGTTTTCTTTTTTCAAAATGAGGGAGGGCTTCTTGATAGTTTCCAAGGTCCCTTTCATCTCTAAGTCTATGAAAATCATTTATAATTCAAAATGAGTGCAATAAATGCTTATTGATTGACTGATAGAAGTTTCCATCGAATCTATACCAATGAAATAATAGTTTCTTGAAATAAATGTAATAAATGTTGAAAAAACTTTTTCCCATAGATAAAAAGAAAAAAAAATAAGATAAACCCTTGACCTCTCTGATTCATCATCAACATGACAGTGATATTTAGTATTTACAATTAGGCATAAGTATTATTTCCTTTTCTTACAAAAGAGACAAGCTTCTTGAAGGCAAGCAAACTTTCACTTTTGTCATTGTATTCTCAGCATGTAGTATAGAGACTGGTATGTCACTGATGCCCTTGTTCAATGCTTTTTGAAGAGTTAAATGATTTTACGTGTATATATATATATACATATATATATGCTATACACATATATGTAATATAGGCAGTCTATGTGTATGCATAAATGCCTATAAATGCATATTCATGTAAGACATATGTTGCATATAAGATCATTATATAGAAGTGTATCAGAGAGAATCTAAGAGAAATGACCTCTGAAAGAATGGGTTAGACTTGATGGATTCTAAGTACCCTTCCTGCTTTTAAGCTATAATCCTGAACCTGTAAAAACCACAAGATATTAAAATTAAATACCCACTCATCTTATTTCCTCTAATTCTTCAGATTATAATAAGGTAGAAGCAGAAGGCAAAACAAATGGAAAGGCAAGGCAGAGATTTCAATTGGTCCTACTGAAAAATAGCTGAAATGAATATAAATATAAAACAACCCAAAAACAAATTTTGGAACCAGCAGGGCATTTTGTCTTTTCTGAGAATTTTCAGTCACTCAGGTAATCACTCTAAATGTTGGAAAGGTAAGTATGCTCTAATACATCTCAAAAAAAAAAGTGACAGATTTAAAATAGCCTGAGGAAAGAGCCACTATGGCAGCCTTTTAGAAAGGTAGCAAGGAAAAGAGAATGAGGCAGAATTTTTTGGAAGCCTTCTCTAAGAACTACTCTTTTAGACTAGTATAGAATATTTCAAAGTAATGTCAGGTCCATCAAATGGAAGCCAGTGTTTGTGAGTCTCAAAGACAGGATTAGCCTTCTGTAAAATTCCCTTACTTTGATTTTCTTCTTTCCTTCCCCAGGCTCTGGACCCTCCCTTCAATGCCTCAGTATTCCCAGTATTTTCATTAGGTTGAGAATTATTTTACTCTTTGTATTTTCATCTCACTGTGTAATGTAACACACAGTCTGGCTCATAGGAAGCATTTTTTATTGGCTATTGATTAGCAGGCAAATTAATTGGCTGTCCAAGGAAGCTCAGTTTTGGAATCCACAGAGATATTCAACTTAGGACTTCTTTTTCAGGCTCTGGAAAGACTCTTTATTCCCATCTTTCTCTCTTTGTAAAAGGTTGTCGAATGTATTTCACACAGTTAAAGAGTAAATTTACTCATCAGAAAGGTACTGCCAAGCAATGGACTAGGTTCTGGAGACCTGGCAATGGAAACTGAAACAGCCTCTGCCCTCAAGAAGCTTCCATTTAATAAGAGAAATATGGACAAAGAGACCTTGACAGACAGGTTGACAGGCAGACAGAGATAAAATATTATTTCTCAAGAAAATTATTTCATGCTTGTGTTTACATGCCCTAAAGGACATTGTCTATGCCATGTGACATGGATTCTTACTCATATTTAGAATTCTGTTGACCTGATGGAGCAAAGTGAGCTTCACTGAAGAATTGCCAAACTGTGGGAAATTTAGGCTATCCCTTTGGTCTTCTGCTTAATTAAATTAACTGTAAAACAGTGGACATCATCATTCATAAAGTCCTTAAGCATTAGAATACTGAATGCCTGAGGCTAAATTTTATTATAATAATTGACTTTTTTGGTGTTTTAAGGTTTTTAATATTCTTTAAATATATCTCCTTTGATTCTGAGAACAGTGCTTTTGTGGTCGGCTCTTAAAGCATTATTATATGAACATCAGGATAATTAAGTAGTTTTCCTATAGTTACATGACATCAGTGATAAGAACTGAACCCTGTAGTATCTTTCATCTCTAGTTCTTTGTGACTTCATGTTTCATTTGTTGGTCAAAGCAGAATAACAAAGTCAAATGGTCCCATGTAGGCCAATTACAAGTTTGAATCCCAGCAGAGTTAAAAAAAATGGCTTCTGAGGTCCATTCTAACAGAGAGTGTGATGTCTGTTGAAGATAGACCTTGAGTTCTGTAACCAAGTGGCAGATTGACAGAGTAATAGAATCCTATGGATCCCTTCATATTTCCACTGACTGTGAGCTCTCTCTCTCTCTCTTTCTCTCCCTTTCTCTATCTCCCTCTCTCTGTCTCTCTCTGTCTTTTCCTTTCTCTATCTCCCTCTATCTCCCTCTTTCTCTCTCTCTCTCTCTCTCTCTCTCTCTCTCTCTCTCTCTCTCTCTGTCCTTCTCTCATTATTTAAGTCTTTCTTCATATATAAAATGAGGAGTAGATTGGTCAAGATGAATCCCAAGAGATAACCATATAGTTCTAAATGTATAAAGCTCTTAGATTCAGTTCCCTCATCTGTAAAATGAAAGGATTGGAGGTCCCAATGGCTTCTGACTCCTTGAAGTTTTAGAGATATGATCAGAAGAATAAACAATAAAAGAAAAGAGCAGATGAGTGAATTCTATTCTTACATCCACCTCTTAGAACCCCTACCTTTAATGTTCAGTTCATGTATTAACCTTTATATCAAGTTGTTCCTAATTTCTATAATCATTAGTATTACTTCTCTCCTTAAATACGTTCCACTTACATTCATATTTACTCCTTTGAATCACACAGTAGAATGCAAAGATCTTGAAGGCAGTGACAGCTGTTCCTTTCTATTTCTGTGTCTCTAGTGACCTATAAGGACCTTAATAACTGTTTGTTGAATTGGATTGAACTGAATTTGAAACAGAGCACTGCATAATGGGCTTTATATATATAATATATATATATATTCACATTTGATCTCATTTAAGCAAAACATGAGTGCATCTAGTGGGGTTGAAAGGCATTCCTATTAGAAAAGAAGAGATGCCAGGGCCCTTGCTTTCCAGAACTGTGATAGCAGCCATTGGTTTTCCAGAAGGCATGTTTAGTAATAGGTAGAAGCTGAAAGACTTGGACAGAAAAGAGAAAGGGAAGAAAAATAGAAAGAAAAATAGGAACAAAGAAAGAGAACAAAAGAAAATGAAAGGAATAAATGAGAGAAGGAAGAAATGGAACAGGAAAAGGGAGAGGAGAGAAAGATTTAAAAAGATGGAAAGAAGAGATAAAAGAACAAAAGAAAGAAGAAAGGAAGGGAAGAAGGAAGGAAATGAGGGAGGAAGGAGGGGGGAAAGGAAGAAAGAGAGAGGGAAGGAAAGAGGAGAAGGAGGAAAAGAAGGCATGGGAAGGGAAAATAAAAGGAAAAAAATGTTATTTTAGGAATTCTGGTCAACTCTTATGAAGAGCCTGCAGTGTGCCAAGTATTGTACTAAGGACTGTGGATATAAAAGGATGCAAAAATAGCATGAACATTTGTATTATAATTGGAGAAACATTATGCAAATAACCATGCACAAACATAGGTAAAATGAGAAATAATCTCAGAAAGGTTGGGAGGGTATCTCATCAATTGCAACAAAACTAGATTCTGAGTTTGGAGTCTCCAATTTTCTTTTTTTTCAGATTTAGTTTTTTTTTCCTTTTTAAATTTAGAATATTTTTCCATGGTTACATGATTCATGATTCACCCCCTAGATTTTTCCTCCCCCCTTCCAGAGCTGACAAACAATTCCATTGGGTTATACATGTATCATTTTTCAAAACCAATTTCTATGTTATTCATATGGGCAGAAGAGTGATATTTTAATATCAAAACTATAATCATAACCATATAGAACTATAAAATCAATCATATATTTTTCTTCTGTATTTCTTCCCCCACAGTTCTTCCTCTGTATATGGATAGCATTCTTTCTCACAAGTTCCTCTGGATTGTCCTGGATCAATGCATTGCTGCTAGTAGAAAAGTCCATTTCATTCAATTGTGCCATAATGTATCAGTCTCTGTGTGCAACATTCTTCTGGTTTTGCTCCTTTTGCTCTGATTCAATTCTTGTAGGTCTTACTAGTTCACATGGAATTCCTGCAGTTCATTATTCCTTTCAGCATAATAATATTCCATCACCATCAGATAACACAATTTATTCAGTCATTCCCCAATTGATGGACACCCCCTCATTTTCCAATTTTTTGCCACCACAAAAAATGCAGCTATAAATATTTTTGTGCAAATCTTTTTCCTTATTATATCTTTGGGATACAAACCCAGCAGTGTTATGGCTGGGTTAAAGAGCAAGTATTCTTTTAAAGCCCTTTAAGCATAGTGCCAAATTTCCTTCCAGAATGGTTGGACCAATTCACAATTTCATCAGCAGTGTATTAGTGTCCTAATTTTGTCACATCTCCTCCAATATTTGTCACTTTTCTTTGCTGCCATATTGGCCAGCTAGGAGTAAGGTGGTACTTTAGAGTTGTTTTAATTTGCATTTCTCTAATCAGGAGGGATTTAGAACACTTTTTTCATGTGCTTATTCATAGTTTTTATTTCATCATATAAAAACTGCCTATTCATGTCCCTTGACCATTTGTCAATTGGAGAATGGCTTGTTTTTTTTGTAAATTTGACTTAGCTCCTTTTATATTTGGAAAATTAAACCTTTGTCAGAGTGTTTTGTTATAATAATTCTCTCAGTTTGTTGCTTTCCTTCAAATTTTGGTTGCATTTGTTTTGTTTGTACAAAACCTTTTTAATTTGATATAATCAAAGTCACTCATTTTTCATTTTGCAATTTTCTCTGTCTCTTGCTTGGTCTTAAACTCCTTCCTTTCCCACAGATCTGACAGTTATACTATTCCCAAATTCACCTAATTTATTGATGATTTTACTCTTTTTACTCATTTTTCCATTTTGAATTTATCTTGGTATAGGGTGTAAGATGCTGATCTAAATTTAATTTTTCCAATACTGTTTTCCAATTTTCCCAGCAGTTTTTGTCAGGAGTCCCCGATTTTCCTTCTCCTCACATAAACTCTCTTTACCAAACTGTTTGTTAAAGGAAACACATTTCTGTTTCCCTTTCTATTACAGAATTATCAACAAGCAATGAGGGCCTAGAAGTTTGTCCTCATCTACTCATATGCCATCTATTCATTTTGTCAAGCTTCTAATAAAATGCATGCAAGATGTTCAAACCCTCCCTGGTGGCAAGCCCATTTTGGATTTCTCTGGTTGGTGCTCAAAAGCAGCAAGAGGTCTGTGGACTTTGAATACGAGGGAAAGAACTCTTCTAGGTGAGAATGAGTAGATGGGCAGAGAAAAGATGGCATTAATAAATCAGCAAAATACTGTATATACCTGCCCTATTTCAGATATTTTGCAAAGCATTGGGGATAGAAAGAAAATGGGAATGCAGGGGAAAGAAATAGATTTGCTTTGGGGAAAAATCACATAAGTCAAAACTTTGATCATTACTAAATTATATTTCATTTTATTCGCTCAGTGGGCATAGAAAATTCATGAGGAAAGTAGGGAAAGGAATATGAAGAGCAAAGTTTTCCATGACCAAAAAAAAATACAAAAAGAAATTGACAGAGGAAAATTGGATCCTCAGTTTGGGACTAACTTATCATTAAGATGATTTCAATATGAAAACTGGGTTCTGACTACTAGAATGTGTCTGAGTTTCCAATGGCTACTGGGTAATGTTCTGAGACAAATGACTTCATTTCTGCCAGAGTGATGGCAATATGTCCTTTGAATTCAGCAGAGACCCCATGAAGGACAAGGATGCAATTCTCACAGCAAATAAGAGATGCTCAACAGCCACATGGGGTTCTTTTTGTGGGGGAAAAACACAACAAGATCTCCATCCCTCTGTATGAAATCAAATCATTTCTAAATTCAATTTCCAAAATGAAATGATCAAATGAGAATGACTTAAGCACCAAGAAGAGAGTGAATCTCCATTTAACACTCCAGTTTTACAAAACAGCAATGATCTTTGAGTAGCTTTATTGCTTTCAGAGGACCTTGAAAAATATTGGTAACCATATACTTATTTCTTGCATACTAAACAACCAAATTCTGAATAAGTAGATCAATTTCATCTTGGGATAGCTATTAAATAGTAAAATCTAACTTAGATATGGAACTTTAAGCTTTGCAAGGTATTTAAATGAATGAACTCCAAATGCTTTTTGCCCTGATTTCTTTGAATGTGATTATTACATTATTCAAACCTAAAGCATAAATGCAATAGATGTCAGGTCACTCAAAAGTATTGCAAATTTGTAACTGGAATGGAATCTGGAGGCGATCTACTCCAAACCTTTCAATTTTGAGATAAGAAAAATGAAAGGCTAAGTGACTAACTCCAAAAATGAAAGTAGACATCAGCTTCAAATAATAGGATAAGAGCTTTGAACCTGGGAGGAAGAGGAGAGATCATTTTATCTAATTTCCTCATTTTGCAGGTAAGAAAACTAAGGGTCACAGAGGTTTAGTGAGTTTCCTAAAGTCATATAGGCTGCTAATTCAGTCTGGCTTCCACTGATCAACAACATTGCCTTTGACACCAAGATCAGCACTGTATAAATAAATGTAGGCCACTGCCATTATTAATATTTACCTCTTGCTTCACTAGGAATTCTAATTTTTAAAAGCCTTCCCCAATTACTCTTTAGATTTTCAAAACTACCTCTAATTTTTTCAAACTCTTAATCAATCTATATTAATCTACCTGACAATATTTATTCTCTTCTTAGACTTCATTTGAAATTTCATACTAACAGAAAGCAGAAACTTCCCTTTTTCTCCTCAACATTCAAAGGATTATATGCATTGGTATTGGAAGGGAATTTAGAGCTCTACTGGCAATCTCATCAGTTGGAGCAAGCATATATATATATATATATATATATATATATATATATTCAGGCACTGAAGAAGGAGCTAAAAATTAAAAAAAACAAAGATAAGAAAATTCACGACTTCAAGGAATTTTATTCAACTGAGGATATAGCATGTTTACTTTCTTTTTTAATTAATTTTAATTTTTACAATTCTTTTCCAGCATTTTATGATTCAGATTCTTTCCCTTTCCTCTACAAGGTGGTAAATAGTCTGAGATAGTCTATATCAATGATTTCATGCAGTACATTTTGTTCATGCTATAACAAAAGACAGTTATCATATATATGATAAAACACTCATGAAGGAAATGAAGAGGAATATTGCATGTTATGATCTGTGATCAGACTCCAACAGCTCCTTCTTTGGCTGTGGATATCATTCTTTGTCCTACGTTCTTTGTAGATATCTTGGGAACTTTCATTGATGATAATGATTTAATCCTCCTCATATGATCATTCTATAATATTTCTGTTACCATAAACATAACTCTTCTGATTCTGCTCACTTCATTTTACATCAGTTCATATAAGTTTTTCTAGGATTTTTGGAACTCATCCTGTCCATCATTTCTTATGGAGTGTGATGTCTTTAATTTCATCAGCAAAGGGAGGACCTTGTAGATGGGCATCCCAGTAGCTAATATTTGAGAGCTACATGGGGTGAAGGGTGAAGTGACTTACCTAGGGTCTCATAGCCAGTGCACCTCAAAGGTGGGAATTAAACCTAGATTTCTCCCTGAGCCTAGGGACAAATCTCTAACCTCTAATCCAGGCTATCTCCTGAGAGCACACATGCATGTGTGTATCTATGCATTCATGAATGCAGGTATTTATGTATAATTTAGGCACATATTATCTGTATAATATAAACATATATAGTACATATGTATTATATATACACATATGCACATATGTAAAAACATAAGTTTACACATAATTTGAGCAGAAAGTGAGCACCCTCCCTTTAGTTTATTTTAGGTTTTGAATCCCTATTCAAGTCCTTGATCTTCATATTATCCTAATTTCTGGACAGATCACAGTCTCTTATTAGCCTTAGTTTTGTAACAAAGAACTGGGGATGGAGAAACCCAGCCACAGAGTAATTGTGACTGACACTATATGCAATATTCCATTCCCACAGTTCCTCATCTTTCCAATGAAAAGAAAGAGATGCACATGTTCTGTTCTTTACTTCCCAGGGACCAGCACTGGTCACTTTCATTTTCCATTTGAGAAAATGACCTTTCCCAGTTCAGAGAGGTAAGTCAACACCAACTCTGGAATTTGAACCTAAGCCCTTTGGTTCCAAAGTGTTCCAAGCCCTTGGACTACTCCAGTGTTCCTTCTGCTACATCATTCCACTTAGTCAAAATCATCAGGGACCGCTGTCATTATTCATCTTTGTGAGGTCTCCTTAAGTGTCTCACCACTGTGGTTGGGATGAGGCTTTGGCTGCAGATCTATGCTTGGTTATACATTTGTGTTATATGCCCATGAGAGAGAGCTTGGCAGACATAGATCCCAGCCTCCTAGGAATGCTTGTCTTCACTCTGGACAGCTTCTCTCTATGACTGTATAAACCTGCAGGTAGCCAGAATAATCTATGAATCTTAGCAGCCTTTTCCACAGCAAAGGCATCTATGTGACTCACAATGATAAAGAGGTGATGAGTTACACATTAATAACACACTGAGACATTTTAGTGATTCTTTCCCCCAGATATTAAAGTAGAAATTAAAAACTGAAACTCTTGGGACCACTTTTTACAAAATGTGGGTGGTCTTCGGACAGTTACAAGAATGGTAAAATAGTACCACAGAGTTATCACTGATGAATAGTTTCTAACTCGTAAAATGAAAGATTTAGAGATTGTGAGAGCCAGAAAAGACCCTTGAGATTTTCTAGGCTAAAGGCTCAATGACTTTTTGTGTCACAGATATCTTTGGTACCCTTGTGAAGCCTCAGGATCCCTTCTCAGAATCATGTTTTGTTTTTTTTAATAATTGAAGGAAATGCTAAATTTAACCTAGAAGTTGGTGAAAATAAAATGCTTGCCCCCCACCTCTATAAATTCACAGATATTCCTAAATTTTCCCACAGACTTTTGGAGCTTTCTGGATGACAAGTTAAAATTCCTTGACCAAGCCTTCCATTTTACATATAAGACACTATAATGTAAGGATTAGGAGAAGGGATAAAGATAATAGAGAGAAAGAGGGAATAGGGTTGGGAGAATGAAGAGATTCTTCTTCTCCTCTCTTTCTTTCTGAGGGGAGATAGCCAAATCCTGTCTTCTTTAAAGGGAATATGTCTCCCCAGAGAATGGTTTCTGGGAGATGGATGACAGGAGACTAAAAAGAGAAGCCTTAGTGAGTTCACAAGATGCCCCAGTCTGAGGAGCCTTGAGAGGCAAGATGATTTTCTTATGCCTCTGCTTCCCCCACAGATATCAACTATCAGTCCCTTTTCAGGATTTGTGGGTAGTCTTGGGACAGCTGGCTACTCAACTGTAAAGGGGAGATGTCAATTCCTTGGGTCAGGCAATCTTGAATCCCTGAGACCAAGAAGTCAATCTCCTTTGAGAAGTAGTGTGACTCTCTCCAAAAATCTTCAGTTCCCTCAACACTGTTGACTCATGACTGACTCAGACCTAAATATTGAACAACAGGTGGTTTATTGGGGTTCAGGTAGGGAAGAGGTGTCATGTGTATCAAATGGAAAAGTGGGTAAATAGGGAAACCCTAAAGTTACCCTCCCTGGCAAATTGACCGTCCAAAGTCTAGGGGTTCAAGGCTTCCCAGCCTTACTCCCTCTTCTTGCCAAGTGCCTTCAGTCCCTACTCTTAAGCTGACTAATCTTGAATTTAGGAGTCCAGGGACAAATAAAGGAGAGATACAGAGAGAAAGTATCTGTGAATGGCTTTCTTCAAAAAGTCCCAATCCGCAGCCCCACTGAGGACTTTAAACTGATATCATGACAGGCTTGGTTGGAGGTATTCAGGGGTTCAGGAAGGACAGCTGATCTCCAAGGGAATAGGTTTCTTCTGAGCTTCTGGGAATCCACCTCACTCCTCTCCTTCCCCAAGTAAGAAGTGACTTGTCTGTTGAATCTCACAGCCTCTGTTCCTTCCTTAGAACTCTCAGCTTCTTCTTTCCCTTTGCCCACTCTTCCTTCAGCAGATCCCTTCCAAGAGATGATCTCTTGTCCAGGTAAAAATCTCTCATCTCTTATCTTATAACACTCACACTAAAGACCATAAAGTCTAAATAGCTTATCCAACATTATAAAGCTTGGTAAAAGAAGAGCTGGGCTCTGACCTCCTAAAACAATGCCCTGTCCTGGAATAACTTGAATCAGAGCAGTTGTTCTTGAGCACTTTATACCTTTGAGACTATTCTTAGAACAATAATGTATAATGAAAGGAGAAGTCTGCTGTGGAATTGATCAGACTTGATTGTCATGAAAAGCAGGTTTTAAAATACACCTATTCATTAGGTATTTTGTTTTCCTTGTGAGTTTGCCCATTATCTGCTGTTGAATCAGTGCCATTTTAGTCTACAAACTAAATTTTTTTAACTTTTTGACTTTTAAAATTGTGATATTCACTTAAAAAATAAACTACACAACACAGCTTCTGTGAATGCAAATCCGATGGACTAAAAAGACTCATATTATCTAATGGGTGTAGGGACAAGGCACCACTCCATGAGTATTGACTGGAAACAGGAGTGGGATATGTATGTGGCATGAAAACAAATTTATTGACTCCCTCAGAATGAAATTCCTGAAGCATATGTACTTCAGTGAACAAGACTTTTCTTGTTAATGTTATTACTACAAGAGTCAGAGAGATAAATATTTATTTACTTATTTTGCCTTCGACCAATACAGAAAATAGGTAGCAGGACACCATTCCATCCCACCCTGATGGCAGTCAGTGTGGGATAGGCACCCCAAACTTCTGTCAATCTGACTAGGAATGGTCAAGGTGAGTGTTAAGAGTCAATATTCATTGGCTCCACAAAGTCTTGGGAAGATTTAGGCAGAATGTAGGCTGAGTTTCTTATTCCCAGGTGCTTGTTTTTGATCCAGATCTTCAATTTTTATTCTTATTCCCTTAATTATAGACTGTAGGAAGTAGCAATGACAACAGTCACATCTGGAAGCATTTAAAAATCAGTGGTATCCATCCCTTGCCTCAAAATAAAGAGCCTGATTTGTCATCTCTTGAGAAGCACCTAGGGTAAAGGAAAGGACACTGTTGGCAGTGGAGTCAATCTCTTTGTGAACTCTGGGTCTCTTCTTCTTGTTATTTGTCCAATCTGTCTCATTCCCCTCTGGACAAAGACTGTGCCAGGGAAATCAGCTTTCTCAACTCTGGAACTTTTGCTTTTAACCCCACACTAACTCTATTCTGACTGGTGTGTTAATGCCATGGCCCATCATATCTAGTTTTCCCAAGTCATGGTTCATCTTTTTGGTGGTTCCTTCTATCCTTTGCTGGATCACCATACACATTCTAACTCTTAATAGTGGGTAGACTGCAAGTTTCTACTCTGGGCCATATTTTACCTCTATTACTTCCATTTAATCAAATTTCATCAGGTCATATGGGTTCTATTATCTTCTTAAGGAAGATCTACATACATAGCTCTTGCCTCTTTCTTCTTTTTAAACCCTTACCTTCCATCTTGGAATCAATCCTGAGTATTGGTTCTAAGGCAGAAGAGCAGTAAGGGCTGAGGCAATGGAGGTTAAGTGACTTTCCTAGGGTCATCCATCTAGGAAATGTCTAGTTCCAAATTTGAACCCAGGACATCCCATATCTAGGCCTGTCTTGTCTCTTTCTTGTTCTACCATATTGCCTCACCACCTTCCAATTGGATACATTCCAATGACCTAGAGGCATCTCAAACTTAATGCACTAAAAAGAGAATTCATTATTGTCCCACCTAAATCTACATCTTTTATGTTTTTTTCTTTCCCTAGTACCATGATCTTTCTGGTCATCCAAGTAACAAACCTCAGTACCATTCTCAATTCTTGCCTCTCACATCAAATGAGTTGAGAGATGTTGTTGTTTCTCTATTCAATGTCTTTCCTTCACTCATGAGTGACTGAACTGTAGTTCAGATCCTTATCCCCTCTCACTGACTGTTGTAATTACTTACTCAGTGACTTCTTTGGCTCAAGACTCACTCCTTATCAATCCATCCTCACAAAGCTGCCATGAGTGTTCAAAGCAATTGTTCTAAAGTGCAGCTCTGACCATCTATACACTTACTTAAGAGTCATCAGTTTTTTTCTTGCCTCTAAGGAAAAATCCAATCTCTTCTGTTTGGCAGTGAAAGCCCTTTAGAATCAGACACATGTCTAACATTCTAGACTAATTACCCATTATTCCATGTTGGACACTCTATATTCCAAAGAAATTCATCTTGCTGATCTTCATATATGGCTTCCCATTTCCCATCTCTTCTTCTGTACAGATCATCATCCATACTTAGAAACCTTTCCTTCTCTAATCATTCTGGAGATTAATTTGGAATCATGCCAAAAGGACCATTAAAACTGTGTGTACCCTTTGACCTTGAATTACCACTACTAGGTCTATATCCCAAAGAGATCAAAGATGGGGGGTGGGAACTACTTATTAAAATAATTGTAATAGCTCTTTTTGTGGTGGCTAAGGATTGGAAACTGAAGAGATGGCCAATAGTTGGAGAACAGATGGACAAGTTGCATATAAATGATTGTAATGGAATATTATTGTGCCATTAGGAATGGAAAACAAGATGATAACAAAAAATCCCAGAAAGACTTATATGAAGTGATGCAAAGTGAAGTCAGCAGAACCAGGAGAATGTTGTATACTGTTAAATCTATAAACTATAATGATATTATAAATGACTTAACTATTATTAGCAATGCAAGAATCCAGGACAACTCTAACCCATTATAAAAAGACTATCCACTTCCATAGAAGGAACTGAAAGAATCTAGATACAAATTGAAATATATCAGTCTTCACTTTATTTCCTCCATGAATAAGCAATGTGTATCTTCCTTAACAACATGACAAACATGGAAATATGTGCTGTATGATAACAGATGTATAACCTATATAATATTACTTTGTCATCTTGAGTAGGTTAGAGGGGTGTGAGGGAGGGAGAGAACATGGATCACAAAATGTCAGAAAATAACTATTAAAATTGTATTGACATAAAAAAATAAAATCAAAAGAAAGTACTCGCTTTTCTCCTTTTTCTCTTACAATACCTAGCCTCCTTCTGAGTCCAGTGCAATAGCACATCGCACTTGAGGGTCATCCTAATCTCCATCCACTATTTCTCTCAAGCTCCAAGTATTGTCCCTGGAAATCACCCTGTCTTTGCTTTGTATTTTTTCTCCTATGAATTTATGTGCTCATTGTTTTCCCTGAAAAGAATATAAGCCCATTGGGGGTAGAGACAATTTCACTTTAGTCTTGGTATGGTCATCATGCAACACTGACACAAAGTAGGAGCTTAATAAATTCTTATTGATTACTTGATCTTTATTTCCAGTTCCTAGCACAAAGCAGAATCTTAAGAGATATTTAGAGTGAATGAATTTACCTTTCTTTGATGAGATCATAACATTTAACATCTCCTGTTGTTAAGCTTCATATCTTAACATATATGTAATATATGAATGCATGTGTATGATTGAAAATCTGTTATTATTACTTGATTTCTAATGATCATTAATACATCTCTTAAAATATATTATTGAGATTTAATTTTAACTTTTGCACATGCATGTATGCATGCATATAGACAGAGATGTATTTGCTTGTTTGATCAGAAGGAAACTGAGGACGAAGGCATGACTTAGATTTAATACCATAATTCTTTGGGAGTTAGAAATTTAAAAATAAATGAGGCCAGCTCTCCTTATTTTTAATCTTCACTATTCTCCAGTCCAAGCATTCTTCCCTTCAAGATAAACACCCAGTGATGAAGGATTCAATATTGAATTTTCTTCTACTTCTTTCCTAGATCACTTAATTGAACTGTCGTTACAGGTGCAAACAATTCTTTCTAGATTTATAATTGAAAACTGCTTGAGCCCATGTGTCCTGACCATATTTTAATGAATCCTTTTATTGAAGACATGTCTGCTTTGCCATATGGGAAGTAGCTTTCAAGATTTCCATTAGAGACCCTACTTCAGATGGGTTTATAACTCAGAAGTAAACCTTTGTGCCAGGTGGAAGCAGGGCAGAAAAGGCTTTAGCCTTAAGAGTACTTTGTTATTTCATAATAATAAATCAATTTCTCTTGAAGTTCAGAGTGCAATAACAATTTTCTCCCGATGTCACTGCCTTGCGGTTCTCCCATTTTATACAAACATCTACCGTTCACACATTTATAGCTATAGGAAGTGTTTGATTTGTGTTAGGGAATGGAGCTCAAGAGGAAATTGGCAGAACACTTTGTGCATAATATTAATGCAGCTTCTATAGAGGCTAACTCATGAAATCATAATATTTAGAGCTGAAAGGACTTTAGAGGTTACCTAATCTACCCTCCTCATTTTATAGATGGAAATACTAATGCTCATATAGGTTAAGTGACTGTTGTTTTATGACCATTCTCTTTATTGACATTTGCACACTGTTAGGGATTCTAAATCATTTTATAAGCATCTTTTGTCCTTTAATCCTAAGGTAACCTTAAGAGGTGTGTCCTATTGTTGGCCCCATTTTGTAGATAATGGAACTGAGGTTGAGGGAGAATATGTAGCTTGCAGAAATTTACATATCTAGAAAGTTCTTTGAGTAGGACTTGGACATGTCTTCTTTACTCCAAAATCAATACTCTATCCTCTGTGGTACGGCTGCCTCTCTAAAGCTGTGCAGGGGGTACGATAATTGCTCTGTGGCTTGCTATGTGTGCATCTTTCTCTATTTGTCCTTGTCATATTTTATGTCAATGGTGTCTTTTGAATTTTTACATTCTTCCTACCCTTTCAACAAGAACAGCTTCTTTTTTTTCCATATCACAGACTCAATTGGCATCAATATAAATTCAGGATAACAACAGCAAAAGCTTCTGAATCCATGACAAATCCAAGCAAATGTTCTTTTCAAAAAGGAGACCGAGTTCTTTCATGTGGCCTGTTGGAACTTCATACATTGCTGAAAGAATGAAATGCCCATGTTAATTGTTACCCCTTTCTAAGGTCCTCTGCCCTTGGAAAAAGTCCAGTCACATTTCCTTAGTTATGGCTTTGATCAAGATCTTTGAAACCTCACAGGACCTAGGGAACACAATGAAGTCATTATACCCAATGTACCAAGGTGATAATTTCATTTGCATGACGGAATAGAATGGGAAACAGAATCTAGGAGGCAGCCAGTTGGCTCAGTGGCCTGAAAGTCAGGACCAGAGATGGGAGATTCTGGGTTCAAATGTGGTTTAAGATACTTCCTAGCTGTGTGACCTTGGGCAAGTCACTTAACCCCCATTGCCTACCCCTTATCACTCTTCTGCCTTGGAACCAATACATGGTATTGATTCAAAGACAGAAGGAAAGGGTTTAATAAATGAATCTAAATGGACAACATTCTCAATATTCAGTCTTGAATTAAATGTTGAAACTGTAAATGAATTTTATGTTAGCAACTATACAGCTTTCTCTCAGTACCAAGAAAGACATTTTTAAGTTCCAATCCAAACCCACTATATTTCAACAGTGGTGGAAAAAAGTCCTACATATAAGTTCAAATCCCATTTCCAATGCTGACTACCTCAGTGATCATCAAATCACTAAATATCTCTGAGCCTACAGTTCCTATCTGCAAAATGAAAGATTTGTTGATGCATAGAAGGTCTTTGAGATTCCTTCCAGATCTAGATCTACAACCCCATACAACCAGTCATCACACTTTTCTAATCTAATCCAAACCAAAATAAACATATATTTAACATATGCTATTTTCAAAGGATAGTGATGTATACTGGGGGAAATATAAAAAAATAATCACAAAATGAATCTATGATCTAAAGGAGGCCAATGCCAGTAGGCATGTGTGTGTGTGTGTGTGTGTGTGTGTGTGTGTGTGCACTACAGCCAGATTGTGAAGGTCACCTACATTACAGAGAGACTCTTGTGCCTCAATGGAGGCAGGTGATATAAATAAAGGTGGGGGAAAGGGATCAAACAGTTCCTGTCCTCAAGGATCTTCCCTACATGTACAGGTCTATTAAAATAAACTACTCACTGTAATGTCAAAAATGTGAAAACACTAACAAAAGAGCATTGATTCAAGCATCTCTGTCCTGCTGGTTAGTTTTTGAATTCTTGCTCAAGGGAAAGGAAAACTAATCATCACATTAAGATTGCTTGAAGTACATAAACTTCATCATGAACAGGGCAAGAGGGAGAGTGGTAGCCTTTTGTGTGCTTCTTCACTGCATATCATTTTTAAGACATTTTATTAGTTAGGTCAGAATTGGACAACTTTTGTAACCAAGAAATTTAAGTGTTTGACTCACTCTCTCTGCCTGCCTGCCTGTCTGTCTGTCTGTCTGTCTCCCCCCCACACACACCTCTCTCTTTCTTTTCCTCCAACCCTCCCTCTCTCTCCCTTTTCCTCTCTTTCTCCCTTTTCTTCTCTTTCTCTCTCTCCCTTTTCCTCTTTCATCCTTTTCCTTTCTCTCTCTTTTCCTCTTTCATCCTTTTCCTTTCTCTCTCTTTTCCTCTTTCTCCCTTTTCCTTTCTCTCTCTCCCTTTTCCTTTCTTTTTCCCTTCTCTCTCTCTCTCTCTCTCTCTCTCTCTCTCTCTCTCTCTCTCTCTCTCTCTGTCTATCTCCACCTCTTTGTCTCTTTAATCTGTCTGTCTCTTTTTCTTGGTCCTTGCCATACCTTAAGTCATTTGTATCTTTTGTCTTTTCACATTCTACTCAACCTCTGAGCGAGAATAGCTTCCTTTCCTTCCATATCACAGACTGAACTGGCATCAATATAATTTAAGGACAAGAACAACAAAAGCTTCCAAATCCCTGACAAATCCAAGGAAATGTTCTTTTAAAAAAGGAAACTGACTTCTTTCATGTGGCCTGTTGGAACTTCATGCTCATATCATTGAACTTTTAATAAAAGGTGTCAACCACTGGATATTGTGACATGGGCTCCCAAAGAACTCGATTCTGCACTCTGTCACTGTCTCATAAAAAAAGACAATGTGTCTCAGTGAAAGGCTGCAGATGAGTAGAAAGCCAGGTCACTGAGGGACGATGGCTGCTGAGATAGGTGAGGCACCTGTCAACAGCTCACTCTCTGCTTTCTTTCTTCCCCAGGAACCATCACATTGCCCAGACTCCAGGCAGAGCTCTTTTTTGCACATACCCAGCACAGAAAATTATACTTATTATTGCCACAATCTCAAAAAGGCAAATTATTATTATTATTATTCATTCCCATGGCCTACTTTCACACAGAACAATTATGACTTCAAATTAGAAATAACACTGTTTCATATAAAAGTTCCCCCACATTTATGGAAATAGGGAGCTGTCATTCTCCAGAGCAGGAGAACCCTTCAGTTTGAGGTTCCAAGGCAGGTGGCATGCAGATAACTAAAACAAATGGAACTTGGATGAAGGTTTCAAAATGCAGCATTCTGCCACAAAAGGAGGAAGTTTCTAGTCCAAATGGTTAATTAGTCACAAACCATGATGCTCCTGCCTGCATGCATGCCTTGTAAATGGGGAGCTGTCAATAAATGATGAAGAAAGTAGCATACGGAACATCACCATGCAAAACTACTACTCATAATTGCATTACCCTCTAATATTTATTTATTTTTGCTATTTTGCTGTGACTTTTTCATGCCTTCTACATTAATGATCTTGCAAGCAAAGAAGTAAACATTTCTTAAGAAGCACTTGCAATTTGTTAAGCATTCTGCTAATTAAAGGGGATCCAAAGAAAGTTAAAAACAGTCTGACCTCAAGGTGGTTGCGTTCTAGTAGAAGAGACATAAACAATAGCCAAGTACAGGATACATAAACAATAGATGGATACCACTGCCAGGTCTATATCCCAAAAAGATCAAAGAAAAAGGAAATGGTTCTATATTCACAAAAATACTTATAGCATCTTTTTGTGGTAGCAAAGAATTGAAAATTGAAATGACCGTCAGTTGGTGAATGTCTGAACAATTTCTGATATATGATTTTTATAAGAGAATGCTATTGTGCTATGAGAAATGATGAGCAATGTGGTTTCAGAAAAATCTGAAAAGACTTATATGAACTGGTGTAAAGTAAAATAAGCAGAGTCAAAAAAAAAATTGTACACAGTAACTAAGCCATTCTCAGAAATACAATGATTTAAAACAATTCCAAATGATTCATGGTAAAAAATACTATACCCTTCCAGAGAAAGAATTGATGGAGTCTGAATGTAGATTGATACATTTTTACTCTTTTTTCCCCTTCCTCCCTTCTTTCTATCCTTTCTTCCTCCCTCCCTTTCTTTCTTTCTCTCTTCCTTTCTTCAACATGGCTAATATAGAAATTTATTTTTGTGACTGTACATTATTATCTATATCAAAGGAGGTGTAAGATTTGGAACTCAAAAATTATTTTAAAAATAAATGTTATTTTTTATATTTATTTGGTAAAACAAAATTATTATTAAAAACAAGAAAAGATGGAAGAGTATATTCATTTTGGACAAAGTAAAATAGCCTCCTATGGTGGTAGGTAAATGGGGAAGTCAAGAAGACAAAATTCTGGAATCAAAAAGACAGAGTTTAGACCCAGCCTCAGAAAATTACTAGCTGTATGAACCTAGGCAAATTATATTCTCTCAACCTTAGTTTTGCCTTCTTGAAAATAAAGGTAATAGCGATGTGATCACTGAGCTCAATAATCCTTATTGGCTCTGTATTGCCTTTAATATAAATACAAACCTTTCAGCTTGGCATTAGACTAGCTAAAGTGACCTTCCAGTTTTTCTCTCTAGGTGGCATTTTATCCTAATATCGATCATCTCATTCTCTTTCAAAAGTCATCACCATGCCGGGAATATACTCCATTCTCACATACTCCTTTGATCCCTATGTTTATTTCAAGCCTTAGTTCATCTGTTATATCTTGAGAGAAGCTTTCCCCCATTCCCCTAATGTTAAAAGTTCTCTGCCTTCACCAATTTTCATGGACATGCTTCTCTGAAGACTGAAGGGCTGGCTAAAGTTGTCCAGGAAAAAGAGTCTTGTCTCTAACTCATTCTGACTGTGTGATTCCAGGTCAGTCACTTAAATAACAAATGCTCTAGACATTTCTTGAAGACTATAAATGGCAGAGGTAAGCTAGGTGGCACAGTGACAGACTATAGTCAGGAAGGCTTCTCATCCTGAGTTCAAATCAGACCTCAGATGCATATTTGCCGTGTGACCCTGGACAAGTCACTTAAGCCTATTTGGAAAATTTTGGAAAATAAGCTGGAGAAGGATATGGAAAACAACTCCAGTGTCTTTGCCAAAAAATCACAAACGGGGTCACAAAGAGTTGGATATGATTGAAAAATGATTGAATAAAAATGGAAATAAATTGAAGAATAGTTTCTGATCAATATCAGAGGAGAATTTCTCCTCTGCAAGTCCCTTTTGCAATTAAAATAAGTTCCTCCTAAACCAGTCACCAGCACTTCTCAGTGTGAATTTTATATCTCCACAACGAATCGAAATTTCATGAAGATAATATTTCTTTTTTTTATTTGTTTTGCCTTTGTGTACTTAGTCTGGAACTTGTACCAATCTTGCTACATTTTAGGCACCTAATAAGTGCTTGTTTATTTGAATTAGACAATGATCAAAGACAGAGAAATTGGGAATGTTCATATATTCTTCTTAAGAGAATAGCATCCTATATGCTATAAATGGCTAGTCAATTTGAAGTATTTCCAATACAATTAATATTAACATTCCATTGAATTTAATTTATTTTTCAAGATTTCCAAAGGTACTTTGGGAGCTGACAATGATGTAGATATTCAATTTCATGAAAATCCTGCTAAGAAAAGACCAAGGAAAAAGAGTTTCTGTAACCCAGCAGGACTCTAAGTGTTCACCTCTTCAGTATATAATTAGGTAATAATGGCAAAAATAGAAATAAGAGTAATAACTGACTTCAATAGCTCTTGAGTATTTTCTATACATTATTACATTCAATCTTCATAAACACTCCATGAGACAGTCATTCCTGGCATTATAGTTCCTGAGGCCCAACACTCCCCCACAAAAGTCCTCTAGGTATGGCTCATTGTAGGGTAGAGTTAACTCCAGGTGCTTGATGACTCCAGTGGCTAAACTTTCATCTCTGGAGCATCCTCACAAATGAAGAGAGCTTCAAGGAAGGAAGCATCACAAGGTGGAGAATGATTACTGGACTTCAATTTAGTAGCGATTTAGGGACTTCAATCTCTTAGGTATTCTAGCTTTGTGTTATGAAAGAAATATTACAGGCTTTCTGCACTACAGTTTGCTCATCTGTAAAATAGGTATAACTATATCTATTATAACTACTTTTCAGGGTGACTATTTTTTATCTTCTCCAGAAATGTGATTCCAGCTATAAAAGGAGCTCTCTGTGAGGAAGCTCCTTATGCCAAGGAATATCAGCAATGATTTAAAAGTTTATCATTTGACAGATTTTTCTCCTGAGATATCAAGTGATTTTCCCAGGGTTGTATCATCAGTATTTGTCAGCAATAAGACATGAAATACAATTGAGAAATATAATTTTTTTTGTAGAAAGATCAATCAGATACTTAAGGATACAATTTAAAAACCAATTCAATTCAATTAAATATTCCTTTTTCATTTTTAAAATAACAATGCTTAAAATCTTAATTGATAAATAATAAAAATGAGAAGTTCTTTCATGAGGCTTTTGTTGCTCTACTGAGTCAAATGGTTTCTTAAAATTAAAAATAGTAAAAAAAATAGTAAAAATAGTAAGCAAAATGTACTGGAGTATGCTCTAACCTTGTTTACTTTCTTTTCTTCTTTCTTTTTTTAACCTTTTCCTTCCATCTTAGAATCAATATTGTGTATTGGTTCCAAGGTAAGGCTGGTAAGGGCTAGGCAATATGGGTTAAGGGACTTGCCCAGAGTCACACATACAGGGAGTGTCTGAGTCCAGATTTGAACCTAAGACCTCCTATCTCTAAGCCTGACTCCCAATCCACTGAGGTACCCAGCTGCCCCTATATATATGACAACTCACCTAGGGAAAGACCATATAGTATAGGAAAGACAATATTGGGTAAAAGTTTAAAGGACACAGACTCATCTACCCTGGCTTCCTACCATCTCTAAGACCTTGAATAAGTCATAACTTTTCTACACCTTGTTTTTCTCAAATGTAAAATTAAAATGATGAAACAGAAAGATTGCTGAAAAAATTTTCTTTCTACCTTTCCATGAAGAGTGGATGCATAGATTTCTTAAGATAAAAATGGAAAATTGGAGTGTTGAAGAACTGGAATCACTTAATCTGGTAAGCTCCAATTTGTTGAGGTTAAAATAATCTGAAACAATCAATGATATCCAAATATTTTTTATAGTTCTTTTTTTCCTTATCCTTATCAATCACATTTTTAGAGTAATTAGTGAAAGAAAGCAGGGAATTCTGCTGATTAATAACAAAATCATTATACTTGAGTTCTGGAAAGTTTGGCTTATAAAGTCCATACAGCAACACAAAGTTGAAAGCATAGTGGTCAAGGTCTCTACCAATAGGATGATTATGTTTTGTTTTGTTTTGTTTTTCTAAGCAAAGCCCAACTAGATAAGAGATGCCTTCTCCTTAGGTAAAAACAGCTGAGGAAGGATAATGATGGAGAAACTAATTCCATTGAGTTAGCTGAGATAAAGCAACAGAGTAGAGACAGTGGTTTCATGTCCCTAATGCATATACACAGACACATGGGTGTTATTAGATTGCTAAAGGAGAGCCATCCATCCATCCATCTATCTATCTGTCTATCTATCTATCTATCTGTCTGTCTATCTATCTATCTATCTATCTCTCTATCTATCTATCTATCTATCTATCTATCTATCCATCCATCCATCCTTCTATACATCTATATGACTATCTCTTCTCTTGTTCCAAAAGTTTAATAGTTTTAATTAATCAATATCAATGTCCATCTATATAGGGAAATATGTGTATAACTACATTAAGGTTTTATGTATCCTCTATACATATTATATATTTAGGCACAAATATATACACATTGTCAGATATACATATATACACATCTGACATCTGTTTTACTATCATTTCCTCTGAGCATTCAATGTCAATGGGCTGGCTTAAATCAGTGCACTGCATATTGTCAATGAGCTAATTCTCTTGTCACTACTCATTACCCATCTCACTTCAGAAAAGGATTCATGGCTTCTTTTTCATAATTGGGAACTTTCTTTTTGGAGTCCTGACTGATCTCTGGATCTCAAGATATCTGATTAGCCCAACAAAAGATACAGAGAGAGAAAAATAAGTGAATTCCATTCTCAAGAATATCTTTTCCAGTTTATTTCCTTCCTGACCATGGTTGGAAATACCCAGTGGAGAAAGATGAAAGCATAGACCTCCTTTGAAAATTATGTGTGTTTTTTCCTTTGCATAGATGATAAGGCAGACTATGGGTTGGTTACTGGCCTCTTCTTCCACCTGTCTCCTCCAGTTGAAAGAAACATAAGCAACATAATTGCTTGAGCCCTTTCCTGCCCTTCACGGTGCTGAACATATACAGCTCTGAAAACACAGCTTTCCTAACGGAGAAGATTTGTTGCCTTTGGAAGGAGTATTCTGCACTCTAATTGACAGGGAGTGTGAGGAGACAGGAAAGGTCTTTAAATCGCTCTGTGGTTGCTTCTAAAAGGAAGGAATGGGGAAATCAGAATAAGGAAAATGAAAAGCCCACCTGTAATTTCTGTTTTTTGTTTCCTGCTGCCTAATTCCATTTCAAGACATGCCCAAACATCCCATCTTTGCCTTTAAGCATTCTTCTTATGTGCTATTTTGTAGTCAGGCATAGTCACAAACAGAAGTGGTTTTCAGATTTATGATCTGACCTACATCTCTTCAGAGTGATCTTCGAGTGGGAAGGATAAATATATTTTCAGCAGCATCTGCTAATACATTAGTGACAGTGAATGATAGGGCCCAGATTTGGTCCACTGAATAGAAACACAGAAACCTACATAGATATAGGGTAAGATGATATTTTATCTTTCTATCCTCAAAGGAATGCACATATATGACTAAATGAAGACACACATCTATTTATACATAGATGTTTACTATGTACATGAGAATACATATGTGTGAAACAGAATATCTTCATACAAAATATATAATGATCAGTAAAGGGAAAATATAAAGTTTAAAGCATATATTATATATTTCTATGTATATGAAACCATTTAAAGAATACAAGTGTGTCTATACCAATATAGAATTTTCAAATTCATATCAGACTTCATATGATTTTATATGTATATGCAACATTAAAGATACATTTATGCACATATATGTGCATTGTGTGTATTTGTATCTTTGTGTGTTTAACCACATATGTATGTACATGTATATGGGATACCATAAAACCCTGAAATATATATAACACATATATGAAGTTTAAATATATTTACATACATATACATATAGGTATCTCTGTCTTTTTATATTTCACAACCTTTTTGTAATAGTAGCCTTTTTTACATCCTATTCTTGCCAGGTGATTTATCTTCAATTCAAGATACTCCAATATATGACTTACTCAAGTACAGTTCATCATGCACATAAGCATTTTTTTTCAATATACTTAATGAACATAGATTCAGCACTATAGTGAGTCAATGTTAGTTAACCTTTTAACTATCCTTATATGTAAGGCTTTGAGTTAAATCCTATAAATATAAAGAAATGGGTTATTTTTTATAGTTTCTATTCTTGAAGTCCTGAATCATGAATTCTATATCTAGATTCCCAAACAGCTTTAAATATATGTACAATAATCATATATTTGATGGCATAGGTCCCTTAATTATCAGAATGTATAAATAATGCATTTTCAGATTCTTTGACCTGAGACTATAGAAAAAGCCCATTTTCTATGCAGTCGATACATGTTACAAATTTGAGGTAGTTTTCAAATGAAGAAGCCCATTTCCCTTCTTCTCCTCACCTCCATCTATATTCTTTCTCCCATTCTTGACTGCCTCCAATAATTACGATGTTCACACACTCAAAGGTCTCATCAATTAGAGGTGGGAAGGAAGATCTTGTCTTCCCAACAAATTTGAAAAAACGATGAGAACTGTTAAGTAGGTCCTAGTTCATGAAGTGTCTCCTGTATATAAGGAAGAATCAAGCACTTCCATCTCTGGAGGAATTCTTTCTTTGTGGGCCTATGAATTGGGTTTATGTTTTTATTCTGTGTATAGGTCCTTAACCTTGGGGAAATGAAGAGTAGCCTTAAAGAAAGAAGCCCATTAGATTAGGGGAAAGAGTGTCCTAAATAGGAGAGACCAGCTGCCAATTTTGGTCATCATTCACTTGTTCTTTGTAATGAAAGCAAGGATGAGTGGACCATTCCAAAATGTAATCCCAACAAATATGGCTTCAAAGACTTTTTTTAAGGTGAGGTTACTCCTGCCTTGATTTGATTACATATTTCTTACAAAATCATTCATGTAGAAAGCATTTGCTACTAAGAAATGGAGATGAAATGAAAAATATTTTCTGTCCTGTCTCTAATAACCCTGATAAATCTTCCAATATGACTTAAGGAACTCATGACCTCCTAGAGGGGAATTAAGAACTTTCCTTTAAAGATATTCTTTAAGTAAAATATTTGATATATTTCCTTTCTCTTTTCATCAATATGATTTCTCTAAACTTGTACCAGCTCTATGTACATTAAAACATTATTTTATACAAACAAAAAAAGGAAGGAAACCGATAATTACTGTGCCTGTGAATTTATATAATCTACTGGCCTTCTATCAAGAAAAGTGTAAAAGGATCAACAGTTCTCTAAAACTAAGATTAGTAATATTGTGCAGTATGAATTCTAATATCTTTTTAATGTTGAATTTATTGATTATAATTATCATACAGAGTTTTTTCCTCTTGGTTCTACTTTCTTCCCCTTTGCATCAATTCATATAAACATTCCCATGTTTCTCTGATACCTTGTATATATCATTTCTTATAATTCAATAAAATTCCATTTAAATCATACTCCGTAATAAGTTAAGCCACTCTCTGTTAGGCATCCATTCTAATTTCAAGTCTTTTGCTACTACAGTTATTTTTTGGTGTCTATAAATGACACATTTTTTACTTTTCATTTAGTCCCTTGGAATATATACACAATAGTGGGATCACTGGGTTAAAAGGGAAGAATAGTTCATTATTTTTCTTGTGATTCCAAATCAGTTTTCAGAATGGAAGGAATGATTTGTATGTCATCCAACACAGTTATAAGTGTGCCTGACTTCTCAAACCTCATCATGTAATCACTCTTCCTATATTTTATCTCTGTCAATTTTACGGTTGTGAAGCAGAAATTCCTCGTTGTTTTAACTTTTGTTTCTTTTATTTTTAATGATTTATTTAATTACATAGTTGATATTAACACACACATACATATATATATATATATATATCTTATATAATTCAAGTATCCTTTCATGTATCATTTATCTTATGGGGAGACAGCGAGGGGCAGAAACTCAGTTAGAGAAGGAGGGAGACAGACAGAAACAGAAACACAGGGAGAGAAAAGGAATATTATTCTTCAGAAATGTAAATTCTTATTTCCTTTTTCTTTCAAATTTTTTCACTACCTCTCAGACACTTGTCTGCGATCTGTACACTCAAGTAAGCTTCTAGGAGAAATGCCTTTTATAAAGGCTAATCGCCCTGTTCTAGCTCACAACCACAAAAGTACTGGCAAAATTACCTGCCTCTTCAGCCGTCATAACCTACTGTTCAAAAATTATCTGTCTTGTTTCCTTCCAGAACCCCTTCCAACTTGACATTTCTTAATATGACCTTGTCTTCCAGGGAAACCCATTTGATTTCTCAGCCCTCTATCCCTGGGGCTATTCTTAGAACCTTATCACATTCATCAATCACTATCTCCAGTTCCCCAATTTTCTCCCCATTTCTCATTGAGAGGCATTTAAAGCTTGTCTTAAGCTTTTAAACCTCTTATCCTTACCAGCCTGACCCACACTAAGCTTTTCTCATATACATTCTCTGAGCTCTCACTGGGCTGTGGTTTACAAGTCATATACATTATTTTTCCCCATCAGGAAGGCAAAAGAGTTAGGTTGCAATGTCAAATTCTCCCTAGACCTAGTTGGAGGCAGAGTCTGGCTTGCAAACACATAGAATGCCAATCTTTTTTATATTATTATCAAAGGCAAATTGAGGCTTAACACTGCCAAAAATGAAGGCCCCTGAGATCCTCCATCTTCTTTTCATCTGCTCAAATGATTTTGACATGAATTCCTTTGACTAGAGCTTTTAAATTGTGGTCCTGTCTGATTTTTTTAAAAACACAGAATTTCTTATTTAATCTTCCTCATTTAAAACAGCTCGGGAGAAATGGAAAAACCTGGAGAAATGAATGTTGTCATCTTTGAGGATGGACAACGTGTTTCATTGGAATTAAAGGATGAGGACCTTTCCTGTTCAGCCTGCTTTGGGTGGTGGGAGAAAGGCAGACAGCAAAAATCTGCCATTTTATCTGGAGTGATTCTTGCAGTTTTCCCCTCCCCTTTCCCCAACACACACACACACACACACACACACACACACACACACACACACACACATACACAACCTGATAGATGGAGTGTCAGTGAGTGTGTGTGTGTACTCATGGTGTTTCTACACATTTGTTCTAATCTTTGCTATAGCCTATACCTTGAAGAGAAAGAATTTGAGATAGAGAATTCTGAGTGAGAAGTGCTTTAGTGAGAGCATAGAATTCAATAAAATACCAGCTTCCTTACTTCTTAAAAACACATAACTTGTCACTTGAATGACTCAAAATTCAAAAATGAACATGACACAAAGAATAAAACTAGAGCTTGGTCAAACATAGTCAAATTGATCAAGTAAAGAAATGAATGAACAAAAAAGAAAGGAAGAAAAAGAGGGGAAAGAAGAAGAGAAAATGAGAGGAGAAAGAAAGAAAGAAAGAAAGAAAGAAAGAAAGAAAGAAAGAAAGAAAGAAAGAAAGAAAGAAAGAAAGAAAGAAAGAAAGAAAGAAAGAAAGAAAGAAAGAAAGAAAGAAAGAAAGAAAGAAAGAAAGAAAGAAAGAAAGAAAGAAAGAAAGAAAGAAAGAAAGAAAGAAAGAAAGGAAGGAAGAAAGGAAGAAAGAAAGGAAGAAAGAAAGGAAGGAAGGAAGGAAGGAAGGAAGGAAGGAAGGAAGGAAGGAAGGAAGGAAGGAAGGAAGGAAGGAAGGAAGGAAGGAAGGAAGGAAGGAAGGAAGGAAGGAAGGAAGGAAGATTCATTTTGTAGAATCAGAACAAGATGTTAGGAATTCATCAAGAAAAATTATTCTTACAAAGAGCTATGATTCTAATGGAGAAAGACAACACCAATAAAGGAGTTGGGGCAAAGGAAAAGGAAGGGACCTTGGAGACAGAGAGAGAGACAGAGACAGAGAGAGATAGAGAGAGAGACAGACAGACAGAGACACAGACAGAGACAGACTGAGAGAGGCAGACACAGAGACAGATAGAGGCAGAGATACAGAGAAAGACAGAAACAGACAGAGAAATAGAGAGAAAGAAAGAGACAGACAGACAGATAAAGACAGAGAGACAGAGACAGAGATAGAGGGTGTATCTGTGCATTGGTGGGGGTTATCATAGGGCCTGTGAGTAGAGGCTCTTCTGGTGGTTAATTATCCCTCCCTTTTTAATAGCATGGTTTATCTTGATTTAATTATCAGCTCCAGAGAAATAGGTAGAAATTTGAGTGATAATGGGAAGAAAAGGTGAAAGGGAAGAAGAGTTCTACCCATTTATAGTTAGTCATGGCAGAAGACAAGATGCCCAGGTGAGCCTGGGCTTGTGGTCTGGGACCAGCTAGATATAGAGGAGTAAATATATATTTTATTCACTCACCGATCCGGACAGCTCAATGCCAAGATAGGATTTCCAAACTGAGCTGATATCTCCTTCAGGGACAGTACACTAAGTAACTATCCTAAACTAGGCAGGCATATGCCCTCAAGGCTATGCCCACTGCTAAACTTATTCTAGGAGTAAACCCACCTTGGGCCAAATTTATTCTTTCTCTTCTTGGCCACAGGCATCTCACAACTCCAGTCATTTTGCAAAAGTGGTATATTTCAATGGTTAAAAGAAATATTTTTTCCTAGGATATTTGAAACTTTAAGTACAAAGATTCTCTTATATCTATCTTTGTACAGATATGTATCTTAATGGAAAACTACTGGGTTTTGAATTGGGAAGATTAATTCTCATAGGATTATTATGGTATTTGTATAAGCTTGAATGGGCCACATAAGCTCCATAAGTCTCAGTTTCCTCATCTGCAAAATCAGGAGCCACTGACTACTGGATGGCTTCTCAGATTCCTTCCACCTCTAAATCTAAAATCACGTGACAATCCTAATTTCTTACAAAGTTCTAAGGTGAAAACTCCCTAGAGTAACTGGGAGGTTAAGTGATCTGTCCAGTGTCACACAGCTAGTATTGGTAAGCCTTGCTTGAGCCCATGTAAATCTAACTAGAAGTCCACCAGATTCTGCACTGAAGTTCATTTATTTATTCATTCATTAACTCATTTTTAATATTGATGTAATTTTTTTTGTTTCATACTCTCCTTCTCTTTACTCTCCTCTCTCACCCATTAAGAAAGTGAGCATTTATTATACATGTGAAGTCACACAAAACAGATTTAATCTGGAACTTCACAAGATCTAACTGATTATTGGATTCAAAGACTGAATAGACAGAATTCGATTATGGTGCTGACTCAGTGCAAACTCTCAATACAAACTTTCTATCCTGCTGTATTTTATCCAGTGTTAAAGTACACCAATCTTAAAGGGGCAGATTGGGATTGAGGTGTATCCAAAAGTAGCTCACCGGGATGTCATGAGAAGATGATTTTTTAAAAAATGACAATTAGTAGGAATTGAATGTGAATTCTAATAATAAGGTTCAAAACCCAGAAGGCATCTGGACAGAGTTGGGCAGATATGGCTAGACCACAATTTGCTCAATAAGAGATTGAAGGCTTAGTAGAATGATATTTGTATATTAGTCAAGAGAAATAAAGATAATGGTACCTAGAGCAAGGGATGTAAAAGTACAGTAGAAAATGTACTAGATTTGGAGTCAGAGGCTCTGATTTCAAATTCTGATTCTGCTCTTTCCTAATATACAATAAGATCTTAATGGAACAAATCACTGAAGCTCGATGTACCTGTTTTTTCATCCATAAAGTGAGAAGACTAGATTAGAGGATTTCTAGGGGCAGCTAGGTAGCTCAATAGATTGTGAGTCAGGTGTAGCAATTGGAGGACCTAGATTAGTATCTCACTCTAACACTTCCTAGCTTTGTCACCCTGGGCAAGTCACTTAATTCCAATTTACCTGGCTCTTATAACTCTTCTGCCTTGGAACAAATATTCAGTATTAATCCCGAGATGAGAGGTAAGTGTTTAAAAAAAAGAATAAATGATTTATCACTTGTCTTATAATTTAGATTCTATGAGAATATTTGGTTCAGTGAAAAGTGATCAAGATTTATTTATTTATTTATTTGTGCACCTACATATTTTTAAATATTTTAATATATTTTATTTCATTAAACATTTCCCAATTACATGTAAAAAGAATTTTTAACATTCACTTTTTCAAAATTGGGAGTTCCCAATTCTCCCCCTTCTTCCCACCCTTTACCTCCTCACCCTTGGGAAGTCTAGTCTAGCAGTATGATATTTATTCTACATATGAAGTCATACAAAACGTTTTTTCATACTAGCCATGTTGCAAAAGAAAACACAGACCAAAAAACAAAGAAAAAGAAAGGTTAAAAAAGTATGCTTCAATCTACAGCATGCATCAATTTTTCTCTCTAGAAGTAGATAGCATTTTTCATCATGAATCCTCTTAATTGACTTGGATCATTGTCTCAGTCAGAGTAGCCAAGTCTTTTACAGCTGATCATCCTTACAATATTTTTGTTACTGTGAACAACGGTTCCCTGGTTCTGCTCAACCATGAGCTATATTTAGAATCAGAGTTGGCAAATTTGAACACCAATTCTGCCTCTTCATTCTTGTATAAGATTCACAAAACCCTACATGTGGAACTAAAAGAAATCTCTGAGACCAGTAAGTCCAATGGATTCATTTATAGATGAAGAAACTGAGAGCAAGAGCCAGAGATATATTACATAATTTTTCCATGGTTCTATAGAGAGCATTCAAGTTGGGATTTGAAAATAAATGCCATTGGATCTTAATCTTTGCAAAATAATGGACTGTTTAGGTTCTTTCTACTTTTAAATCTATGAACTTATATACCAATAAAACAAAGGCAATAATATGCTCTCTATCATATAGAACTATAATGATGCATGATGCAAATGGGAATGACCACTATCATAAAAATACAATCAGGGGTCTAGATTAAGGCTTCTTTTTTACTCCATTGAGCAGTCAGGATTGTGCTCAGTTTCAGATCATCTTCATTCCCTGCCTCCTCAACTGTAACTACCAGGCTCCCACCTCAAGCTATTGGGGAAAATTGTCTCTAGCTAACTAAACTTAGATCCATGCTGTTTCCTGTTTATCTCCCAACATCTACATGAAACCATGCCTCTGTCCACAAGCCTCCCACACTTCCTTACCAACTCTTTCTCTGGGAACAGTAATGTAATCAACTCTATCATTGCCAGGAAGGAAATGAATTTTCTTGCCAATTGATTGCCCTATAACTTCATTCATCATCCCTGTGACACATCAATGGCCATTACTCCCCTTATATATCTGTTCCTCTTGGAAAGTAAGCTTCTTGAGGATAGGGCCTCACTTTCTTTATGGATTTGTGTCCCTAGCACCTATCACATCCCAAGTAAATAATAAATGCCCAATATATTTTTTTCATTCATTAATTCTGGGTACCACATTTCAGGAAAGACATTTGCAAACTGGAACAAAGCCCAACCAGAAGAGTACAAATAACATAGTGAGGCTGGCGAGAGACCATGCCATATGGGGATGAGATGAAAGAACTAGTGATGTTTAGCCTGGGGAAGAGATAACTCAGAGATTTTGGCTGTCTTCAACTACTTAAAACTAATACTATCTTACATACAAAAAATAGCATAGAATTATTTTTGTTTTGTTTTAATCTGGCAATCAATTCAAAGCCCTGATGGTTAGGTAGGAGGTATCTCATCCACCTCAAGTGATGGGCTTCTACTGTCAAGAATATGGGATCATAAGACAAAAGGTGAAGAGGTGAAATTTGAGACATTTTATCACAAACCAGGAAATGACAGCTGAGAGAATAGTGCTTTCCTAAATCAAAAAATCTCTAACTCATATAAGAACCTCTTCCAAAACATGTCCAGAATCCACATTTTTTTGGTTCATAAAGATCTAATTTTATTATCATAGCTACTTGGATATAGAATAGGGAATTTTACACTAATATAGAAAGGATGGGAGATGTCAGTTTAGGTAATCTCTTGGTTCCATCCACCAAAGGACATTATGGACAGTCTATAAAACTGAGAATTAGTTGAAATCTTCAAAAGATCTTCTAGCCTAACTATTATTTTTTGTTTTATAGATTTAGACAATGAAGCCTAGGGGAATTAAGTGACTGACTAATAATCACCCTGGGAGCAAGTAAGGGAACCAGGATCTGGATCTAAATTCTTTTGGACTTAGAATACCATCCCATTTTCATTATATTTCCCTTTCTTCCTTTCTTCCTTTGTTCTCTTTTTTCCTTCCTTCCTTCCTTCCTTCCTTCCTTCCTTCCTTCCTTCCTTCCTTCCTTCCTTCCTTCCTTCCTTCCTTCCTTCCTTCCTTCCTTCCTTCCTTCCTTCCTTCCTTCCTTCCTTCCTTCCTTCCTTCCTTCCTTCTTTCCTTCCTTCCTTCCTTCCTTCCTTCCTTCCTGCCTTCCTCCCTCCCTTCCTCCCTTCCTCCCTTCCTCCCTTCCTCCCTTCCTTCCTTCCTCCCTTCCTCCCTCCCTCCCTCCCTCCCTCCCTCCCTCCCTTCCTTCCTTCCTTCCTTCCTTCCTTCCTTCCTTCCTTCCTTCCTTCCTTCCTTCCTTCCTTCCTTCCTTCCTTCCTTCCTTCCTTCCTTCTCTCTCTTTTTTGATTTCTTTTCCTCTTCTCTCCTTTTTCTCCTTCTCCTCTTCTCTCCTTTCTCTCCTTCTCCTCTTTATCTCTCTGAATAATAGTTTCCTAGATGCCTTAGTTGCTCTCTAAGACACAGAAAAGTAACATGACTTCCCAAGGTCACAGAGTACATATTAGAAGTGAGATTTGAACTCAGATCTTTCCTGTCTCCCAGTTCAGTGTTCTCTCTACTATAATAGACCAGCTGTCATAGGGGACTATTTAAAAGTTTAAACATTAAAATATCTTTTGTTAATAGCTAGAGCTTTATTCTTTATAAGGCATTTTAGATATATATTTTCATTTTGTCCTCACAATGTTTGAGAGATAAATGTAATTTTTTTTATCTTTCCGACTTTACAAAGATATTGAGGTGTTCAGAGTTAAATACTTGCCCAGAATCATACAGCTAATAAGTTTCTAAGGTCCAATTTGAATTCAAGACTTAATTCGAATCCAGCCATCTTGTCCACTGATTACCTCATCTGTTAAACTGTTTTCACTACCTTTGTGGTAAAAACTTTATTAAAAATCGATATTTATCTTAAAATGAGGGGAACAATTATCATTCTAGTTACATGATTTTCTTGTGGAAAATTCAGTAATGGAGATGGCAATTCAAAGCCTAGATAAGATATGGTGTCTGCCTTTATGGTGGTGTTTATATGATATAGTATGGCTACCATATATGCCAGTGGATCTGTCATTTCATCCATGTGGCTATCCTCTCTGAGGATGCAGGCTAGGGTCTTGCCTCCCCTCCTCACTTCCACCTTTTGACTTTAGTTCTTACCTTCTCATAAGTTCTCCATGAGAGGCTATGAATTGTGCTCAAGTCTTATCCTAGTTGTTGTTGTTGGTTTTTTGACCTAGCAAGGTATAAATGGACCACATAGGCTGTTCATTAGTGATCCTGCCCATTTCTTTCAGCCTTATATATTTCTTTAATGATTTCCTTTACTCCACTTCTTCTTTGAAATTCTTCAGCAGTAGTTGCGAGCTCCCCTCCCTCTTCATGGGCATCTGCCCTGTGGTTAATATTCATCTTCAGAGTTTTAGAAATCACCCCATTCCAAGGATTCACAAAACCTACAAATGTTATAGTATATCATCTCTTATTATCAATCTCCAAAGGCTTTGCATACTCTCCCAACCCCTCAAGTCTACTTCTCTTCCCCAAAGTCAAAATCAAGTCCTAGACCCATGGATGTAGGGTGGAAGGAAGCTATCTGATCTCCTCATTTTACAGCTGAGAGAAGTGAGGCTTTTTCTTAACTTGCCCCAGGTCCCAGATCTAGTCCATTTCAGAGGCTGGTTTAGAACCCTCCTATCTGACTGCACTATAAACACAGAGTGGAACTGACAGCTTTGAAACCTTTTTACCAAATTTTAAGTCCAGAGAAGTCAAGGAGAAAGGAAAATGATTGAGAAGCCAGGAACAGAAAAGTCCTTGCAGCAAGTTGCAGGGCTTGAGCAGGATGAGAAGCAGGCTTTCTAATGTCCCTGGGGCTACTGGGGCAAACCCCAAACCCAGAGGAGTTCAGTAGGAAGCCCTTCTCTTTAGCCTCAGGGAACAGAGGAGACACAGAAGGCTTAAAAAAGATACACTAAAGAGTCGACTATCATTCTCCTGTATGAAGATGGAAAATGTGTTCATGATTTATTTGTCTGACAATGAGTTTTGAAAACTGAGTAAGGGAATGAATCACTTTTATTAGAGCTTTAACGTGTACATATTATTTCATAAACAGTTTAGTACTACGTAAAATATGATTTAGAATCAAAAGAAGTGGGTTCAAATCTTGTCTCCCTCACTTGTTGTTGTGTGATTGTGGGTGTAATCAACAACACATATTTATTAAGTACTTACTATTTTCCAGGCACTGTGCTGGGTATCAAAAAAAGCTCTCACTGCCTTTAGGAACTTTATTCTCTCCGGGGGATAACTTCTGCATTAATAGTTTTGAACAAGACAAATACAAAGAATATATCTGGGGGGAGGATTCATTTGTGTGGGTTAGGGAAGTAAATAACTTAATATCTCTGGGATATAACGGAATAATGAAGAATATTTAATAATAGTCACCACAAGTGCAGTTCACTACCTGACCTCTGGGATGCAAGAAGAAGATTATCTTTTTGTTTTGAATCTACTCTGCCAGCCACTTAATCTTCTCAGCTAAAAACTGGAGGTGTTTGTTTTTTTCCTTTCCTTTCCTTTTTATTTATTTTAAAAAATCCATACCTTCTGACTTGGTATCAATTCTATGACATGAGTGGCAAGGGCAAAGCAATGCTGGTCCCAGGGTCACATAGCTAGAAAGAATATGAGGTCAAATTTGACCTCATGTCCTCCAAGCTCTATCCACTGTCCTATCTAGCTGTTCCTGGAAGTGTTTTTCAATAAATATTTTGGATTTCCATTCACTTCCAGAGGACTGGCTGAAGACAAGAGCACCTGGTATAGTACTAAATTCAAATTACTTTAATTCATGCAGATAGAAAACTATAAGATACTGAGCAGATATAATTTTAAAGTGTAATAAAATAGAACCATTTAAAATATAATCAGAATTTGGCATAGACAATCAATAAAAGAACAATATATACAAATTCAAGGATCAGAAATATTGAGGGAGACAAGATTTCTTTTGATCATACAACCAGCTCAAAATGGAGACATCCCTAATTCCTGTTTCTTATTCTGTCTCTTTCTTTTCTTCTACTCTTACCTTATAAAAGTCTTTTTGCTTCAATGTTCAATTTATTATGTAATCTATGAGTTCTTTCTTGATTTCTCTCATCTGTTAATGTGCCCCCTTCCAAATTTTTTTTCTATTTATTTTGCATATGTTGTACATATTTATAGGTTTTCCTATGGCAAATGAAAGTCAATCAGACATAGACTTTCTTTTCTGCCATTGTGTCCTCAACATCTGGAGTAAAGTAGGTATCTAATAGAAAATGTTGATTGATTGATTGATTGATTGATAATGCTGATGATCATTCACTCAGGATTTTTTGTGTGTGAAAATAAAATTAGATAATTCATGCAAAACCCTTTTGAAACATTAAACCACTCTAAAATATGTTATTGATTTTTTTGTTTTGGTCACGACCTGTGATTTCATTCATAGAGGAACCTCCCAGGGAGGAAACTTCCCATTGCTGCCATCCAGATACTCATAATCAGTCAGTTGATAAGCTTTTAATTAGTGCCTACTTCCTACCAGGCTCTGAGCTAAGCACTGGGGATGCTTGCTCTTAGAGGAAGAGTTCTTAGCCTGGAGTCTATGAACTTGACTTTTAAAAGAGGGAGTGAGTTAACTGGATATATTATTTAGACCTCTTGTAAAATGGTAAACATGTATGTAATGCATTTTACAAAACATTGAGACTGTATATACATAGTAGTTCTTATTACTAATTATGCAGGAAGATTTTTCTAACAGCCACTTGAAGAACTCATTGTATAATGAAAAAAGCACTATCTCTAGAATGAGAGGAACTGAGTTGAAATCCTACATCTGGCTTTTTATAAATATTGATTTTATTAATATCTTTGGTTTCTACACCGCCTAGATTTTCCCCTATTTGCTTCCTATTCCCAATTGCAGAGAGTTGTGCCTCTGATTTCTCACGAGAAGTTGGGTCTCAGTTTTCCTATCTGTATGATTATAGGGATGGACATGATTTTGAGATTACTTCCAGTTGTAAATCTATGACACTACAGTTGAGAAAGTAGAGAATGGAATGGGACGGAATGGAGGCAGGGAGCCTAATGATGAGAAGGTGATCTTTGCACCAAAACCATGCTTATTCATAATTAGACACACATATACAATAAAATGCTAAACTGAATAAAACTGGATAAAAACCTAGACTGGATACACACTGGATAAAAACCTAAAAACCAATCCACTTGACTGTAGAGAAACCCAAGGACTGCCCCAATAACAAATTAACCAAAATTATAAGTGAATTACATACCTTTCATTTTTCTTATTAAACAGCTATGAATAGACAAAAACAAAATGCTCTGTGCCTCTCATTCAATTTCCCAATGGTAAATTAAATTGGAAGATATTGAACCATGCTGAGGAATGCTGGTCTCTGATTTTGATACTGATGAAAACCAAGTTGCAGATTTAAAATTGGCCCAAGTCTATACAAAGTCAATTGCCAGATATTTAAGCTACTGCCACTCAGAGAAGTCTGCAGCAAAACAAAATCACCATTTTCCTTCGTTCTCTCTCCCCCCTCACACAGCACCCCATGCACCATCTCCTGTCAGTTAAATGTGATGAGTCATGAGTGACAGTGATCACGCCTAATCACTCTCATTCCTCTTTTCTGCCATATGTCTCCTACCTATCACAAATGCTTAAGGGGACATGGTGCCTGAGCTTTCTGCCTTCAGAAGGTTTCTTATGAACAAACCCCAAAGACCTACCTGACTTCCTAGTGGTTGTGTTGGTAAGCTCTGGATTCTGATCCTTGGCAGACCTTTAATATGTCCCTGGGGGAGGATCAACAGAATTCAAAGAAATTATCTAAGCTTCTTCAGGTCATTTTTGCTTTTTTGAATTTCTAGAGATATATGCCTAAAAGGACTAAGCATCAGTTAATTGAAAATAGAGTTTATCCTTTACTAAACAGGACTATCCCTGGGAGGAATTGTCAGATGGGCAAAATTTATCTTTAGAATCCACTGTCTTATCCTATTTATCCTTTTCTTCCTCCGTTCACTGACCAATGTTGCCACTCCTTTCCCCATTAATCAAGCATTTCTATAAAAATATTCATACTAAGGTAGAAATGACTGATAACATTTTAAAATAGAGAAATATCTGCATTAAAAACATTTGAATCTTGAATAAATGAATATAATGCTATAAAAATGATGGGAAAAAACACCACAATGGTCTCTAGTGAGGAAGAAATTTGTTTTATCTTCGCCTGTGATTAAAGATTCATGTTTTGGCCACAACCTAGCTTTCTAATCTTAGATACTTTAGTCCTATTAAGATATTTTTTCTTCCTCAATTACTGTAATTTCCCTACTCATTAAGATAATCAATTCCAAAAAAATGACCAGAAAATAATGGGAAGACACAAGAATTGAGGCAAAGTGAAGTAAATAGATACAAATGAACAAATTATACAATAACTATGGTACTGTGAATGGAAATACCAAAAACAAATGTAGAACTGAAAGCTTTTCAATGGCAATGGTCAGGCTTTATCCAGAAATGAACAAACAAAACAGATAAATAAGAAATCTAGTGTCCTAACATTTGTTCCAACATTTGTCTCAAAGACAAAGGGCTATGAGTGTAGAACAGTTGATATATTTCTAGACTTGCTTAATTGATCTGTTTATTGTGCTGCACTGCCTTGAAATAATCCTTCTTTTTTTTTTTTACATTTGTAATAGGGCAATAGCTCTCTGGGGAGATAAGAAGGGAAAGGGTATACTTAATGAAGGTAGGTACTATAAGAGCAATGGGCATCAATATTTTTAAAGACCACAACCGATTCCATTCAGTCAGATTTTTCTCTAGTTTAGACCAGGTCAAGGAGTTCACTTGGCTTTTTTTTTTCATTTTAACTCAAAGAAATCTTCCAGGATGTCCTACTTCTTCACAAGGCTGCCTAGAGATATTTACCTAGAGATCCTCATTTTTCTTTGAGTATAGTCAGTTTAAGAAGCAATATACCTGCAGAAAACTCAGGATAGTAAAGTTCAAGGATCAAAGAGGATCTTCCTCTTTCACATGGCTCCAAATAACAACTACAAAAAATAATAATAACAAAAAGGAAAAAATGGCAGAGCTTAGAAATGCTGATAACATAGGACGGTTAGTCTTTCCTAACCAAAATACCTGTGTCAATACATGTTCTACCACCCTTAACATGTGAATGAGATGAGAGAACTCTAAGCTAAATGAATCAGATTGAAGAACCATTTGCACCAAGAATACCAGAAATGTGGAAATTCAGAATTGGTAGGGACAAAAAGATCCTTGTAGTCTAACCCATGCCTGAAAAATAATTCCCTTCTTTAACACATTCATTGGGGTATGTATTATCTAGACTTTGCTTGAAAAACTCCAACTTAAGAAACTATTGGAGCCAGCCCATCTCACTTCTGAGCAGTTACTATTGCTAGGACATTTTAATTTCTTCAGTGCTAAATTTGTCTCTCAAATTGTTATTCAGTGCTCCTCAGCTAGGTGATACACTCAGTGGATAGAATACCAGGTCTGGTCTCAGAAAGACTCATCTTCCAGAATTCAAATCTAGCCTCAGACAGTTACCAGCTGTGTGACTCTGGACAAGTCACTTACCCTTATTTGCCTCAGTTTCCCCATATTTAAAATGAGCTGGAGAAGAAAATGGCAAACCGCTCTATTATTGTTGCCAAGAAAATCTCAGATGTATCACAAAGAGATGGCAATGACTGAAAAACAACTGAATAGGACTCTTCATTTTACCATTTGGGGTCAACTGGACTACCTAATCCCTTAGAAAACAACTTTCAAGAATTCTTCATATTGCTCATGCTTATTAATTTTATCTGCATTATAATAACTTATTATGCTGATATAACACATTTTAATAATTATTATAAGAAGAAGAAAGTAGCATGTATATAGTTCTTACTATATTCCAGGCACTATGTTAAGAACCTTCTATTTGTAATATCATTTGATCTTCTCAAAAATTCTCAGAAGTTGTTCCTATTGTTATCCTCATTTGAAAAATGAAATTGAAACAAACAATGTAAAATTAATTGTCCAGGGTCACACAACTAAGTGTCTGAGTCTGTATTCGAACTCAGATCTTCACGACTTCAGATTCTCCCACATTTGGACACAGTTTATTTTTGCAATTATAAATAATGCTTTGTATATCTATATATAGAATGAGTGTATATATATATATGTATATATATATACACACACAAATGTGATAGCTTCTTTAGATTCTTTTCAATTATACTCTTTGAACATATTCCCAAGATTAGAATTGTTGTATCCTTCTAGGACTTACAGGAATGACAATCTATTGTCTCTCTTCTCAGTAAATGATACACGATTCCACCTTTCAGGCATTCCTTTAAAAATGTATATTCTTCAGTGACTTCCCTGTGTGGCCACACTATTCTAGAGGCATCTTCCCTTTGTTTCTTACCAGAATCATTTGTTTCTGAAGTTGTTATTTTTCCCATAAATATTTGGTTCTTCTTGATTAAAATTTCCCTGTAAAATTCTAAGATTTGGGTTCCAATTTATCTTTGCATTTCATCTACTAAACATAGCTGACAAATCCATAGCAAATTCTTCTCGATTGGCTCCAAAGTAAGTGGCAGATTTAATTATTTTTCTTAAGGTCAATGCAGGTGAAGCCACATTGTGGTCAGAGTGAGTGTATCCTCCTCCTGATAAATCAAGCAAAATATTTAAACTTTAAATGCTCTCATATCCCCCAAGTTCAACTGTTAAATGTCTCCAGTCATAGCTTCCTCCTTCATGTAATAGCCTTGGTAAAAATTGTCTTATGATAAGAGAGGATCATGCCTAAGGAAAAGAAATTTGTCATCCATGATGTAAATAGATTAAAGACAATAGAAGATCACATTCTAATTAAAAAAGTGACAGTAAATGATAATCTACTAAGCAAATTGCCAATACGTACATCTATTAGCTGTCACGGCAACGAGCTGCAACAAATTTATAACATGTTACTTATATCTCATTTCCACAATGGAGACAAAAGGTTATTTTTTCCTGTCACATTATGCTACTAAAACTGAGGGCCCATTGCAATATTTCATAAATAGTAAACTGTGGATCTGATATTTAAATAAGCAATACAATAGGCTATTAGAGGATTGACAAGTTTATTTACATCAACCCAAGACTTCTCATTTGACTTCCTAATGTCAGCATTTGGGCTATTGGCAGGATAATGTTTCATTTCAGATTTCTCTCTTCATCATCTCCCACTTTAGCTAGGAGAGAAAAGAACGGATTCTACTGGTCGAGACAAGTATTAACAATGTACTAGCCATTTTTTAAAGTAGAAAATGATGGTTTACCGTCTCTTACCTAAGTTACACCGAGACGTATGAAGGACCACTTGCATACCATGAGAATAATTTCTGCTCTTCCATTAAAAGAGAGAGAATTGGTATGGTGTCTTATATTTCAAAAAGCCCTTTACTACATTATCCCATTTGGTCGCATTAGAGTCCTGGAGACTGATAACTTCAGACATAATCATTTTTCATAGATGATAAAACTAAAATTTAAAGAAGTGAAGGGAACTGGCTGTCATCATAGGCTAGGGTGACAGCCGTCATGGGAAATGCCCTCTCTAGTCCTCCCTGACTCATGAGGTGCCTAACTGTTCAAAGTGCAGCTCTTCCTGATACTCCAGTTGTTGAGATGTTTCTTCCCATCATTCCTTCTCCAAATTACTTCACATAGATTTCCTGTTTGACTACGTGCATACTATTTCCCACCAATAGAATGTAAATTCTTTGAATAACTGAAGGATTTTGATTTTTTTTACCTTTTTATCTCAGGTACTGTTCTCACTGGCAAAGTAGAAGGCACAAGTAGTGTTTAATAAGCATCATGTATGTAAATTAATATTTAAAATTAGTTGGTTATGATTTTAAATGTAAAAATAAATATTTGGGGACTTCTTTATGTGTGCTACAGGTGAAAGAGCATTGAATTTGGCATAAGAGGACACAAGTTCAAATCTCAATTGTGTCAAATTGGCTACCTATGTGACTTGAGGAAAATAATGTCATCTCTCTGAAACTTTTTTTTTTCTCATCCAGAGAATGAGGAAATTAAGTACATATGGCCTCTGTATTCCCTTCCAAATTTTAAGACATAGTCCATGGATTCTACTCTATACCTATAATCCTATGTAAGAAGAAATGAAAAAATTGGGAATAATTAATAAATGATAATTTTGTTGAATCATAAAAAGAGTATTTTGATTCTGACCACAGTCAAGTCATCAAGCAGGACTTACTTAGTGTTTACTATATGTCAGCTACTGTTCCCTGAGCAACTAGATGGCACAGTGGATACAGTACCTGTCGCAAAGTCAGGAAGACCTGAGTTCAAATCCAGGCACAGATACTTTTTTTGTTGTGTGACCCTGGGCAAGTCTCATAAAACTGTTTGCTTCAAGTTAAATGAGCTGAAGAAGGAATTGGTAAACCACTCTGGTATCTTTGTCAAGAAAACACAAAATAGGGGTCACAAAGAGTTGTCTGAAAATGACTAAATAACAGAAGGTACTGTGTCAAGGTTTGTGGAAATCATTTTATGAATATAAGAGTTTCAATGTCCTGCTGCCTTCAATACCAATAGACCTACAGCCATGGGGTTGGGAATTGGGACTTTGGTTCAGGTGCTGAATTCTAGAAGTGCTCCTTCCTTCCTTGTGGGTAGGCTTTTTCTCTCCTAGAGTCCAGAAACTGCCATCTTCATACCTCTTAGGCATCCAATTGGCTTGTACCCTCATAATTTTAAGGGGTAGGGAGATAGTCCCCAGGGTAAGACAAGGAACTAGGGTCTTGGGCTGAGGAAAATCAGTGAAAGAAGGTGAAGGGATAGTTTGCTTCTTCTCCAAAAATTAGTATACTGGAACATCTCCCTATAGGAATGATTGAAAAAGGCACAAGGTTGACAAGGAGCAGGGAACAAGTCACCTCGAAACTCTTATCTTGTCACATTCTTAAAGATAATAAAATTGCCAATCCTAGGGAAGATGTAGTTTGTCACTGAGATTTCACTTGCTCCCATCATGCAAGAATAGAGTTGCAAAACTCCATGCAGAAAGCAAAGTTAAGGGGCAACAGAAAAAAACTTTTGGTGATGAGCCGCTGAAGATGATACATGATTAAGGTCTTTGGAGGCAGGAAGTAAAATAGTGTTTCTCTTCATAACGTCAACATCTAGGTCAAGCCAGGAAATGTAAGAGAGACTTACTTGTTGATTCAATGTCTAAAAGTAGTTTGATTATTATTATTACTTCTATTAAAATGTTATTGAGCTTTTTCAGGTTAGTTGTCAAGCTTTTGTGCACATCCCTAAATCATGCAATGACATACTTAGCAGAGTATAAAGATTTTGTTAAAGATTGACTTATTCAAAACCAAAAGCAAATCAATAGATTGTTAGCCACAAGTAAGGGACAGGCTAAACCAGAATGTGAAGTCCTTGTAGGAAAGGACTATGTCCTATAGAAGATAGATAGATAGATAGATAGATAGATAGATAGATAGATAGATAGATAGATAGATGGATAGATGGATAGATACATACATACATACATAGATACATACATAGATACATACATACATACATACATGAAAAAATAGACAAGATAGAGAGATACATAGATTGACAGACAGATAACATGCATAGATACATAGATCACAGAGAGATACATAGATAAGTCAACAGAAACAAAGATAAAATGACAGATAGATAAATTGATAGAGAGATACATAGATATAGATTGATGGACAGGTAACAGACAGATAGAGAGATAGGTAGATTAATAGAGAGATAGACTGACAGATAGGTAGATAGATATAGAGATAGAGTGAGAGAGATACATAGATTCATAGATAGATAACATACATATATAGATATATAGATAACAGAGAAATATACATAGATAAGTCAACAGACAGACAGACAGACAGACAGATAGATAGATAGATGGATGGATGGATGGATGGATATATATGTATATAGATATAGATATAGATATACCATAGGATTTAAGTTAATATCCAACACTCCAAGAATTATATTTTATAGTGTTTATTAATAATCACTTCAAGTAGAAGGAATAAAAAAAATAGAAGTAAAACTAAAACCTAATTATCTAACAAAATTAAGACCACATGAGCAATATTCTCCTGGCTTTCACCTCATGCCACCTACACCAAATCGATCAGATCAAGAGAGAGCAAGAGGTGGGACTACACAAAATTTATATCTTGCCTACATCAGCATGTGATGTGAGAAGGGGAATGTTGTGCTAGGAATTGTAGTTCTGGGGTTCAGATTCCAATTACACAATACCTATATACATATATATATATACACACACATGTGTATAAATGCACACATATACACATTTGTGTGTATATATGGATGGATAAAATATATGTGTGTTTGTATATGGATGGATGGATATGTATACATGTATTATATATACTTATAACTACATATATTTATATGTATATACTATATTATATAGCTAACATAGTCGTGGATATAATTTTGAACATATTCAATTATTACTTCCTGATTTATTAATTAGTTCATAAGCCAGAAATCTGCTGATGGCATTGAAGAAGGGCATGGTGATTGAGAAATGCAGATTTTCTTTCCTTTGAGGTTCAGTGAGACATATTGCTGTATAATGAGAAGCCAAGTGGGAGGAATTGATCAGACTGAAATAGAGTATTTAGGAATATTTTATATACCCCATTATTGATTTTTATATGATATCTCATTTCTTCATTACAATAATCCATGGGATAAGAGCTTTTCCCATTTTACAGATAAGAAAACAGAGGACAGGATTGTTTAAGTGACTTATTTAACTTGCTATGTTTATTTGTAATTGTAATTGTAAAATTACAATTTTTGTAATTGTAAAAAAAGGAGTTTCCTGTTATCTATTACCTTTTAAAAATACACCCAACTATATTTTGTGTGGCATATTTCTTATTTATTTTGAATTGATCTAATAAAACAAATTTTATTTTTTAAATATTTGTCTATAAATTGTCTGGAAATCTTTATTTACAGACAAAAACAACTCTTAAATTGTTTCACACATTGCTAATGGTGCATTTTTTTTAACCTTTTGGATTGTGAAGATATGAGCACTTAAATGATTTAAGATGATAATCAGAGTTGGAATCAGTTTTCTTCAGAGACATTGTACAACGAAAAAAATTGAGAGCTTTATCTTCATGTGTGACCTATTCAATATAATTTACTCATAATGATAAATTAAGGTAGTCATATAAAAATTTCATTTGTGCTTAGTACTTAAAGGTTTAGAACTGGCATTCTAAATGAAATGAAAACGCATAATGTGTGAGCTGGGGATTACTGTGGGAACCAGCCTGGCAGATAGCTCTGGATATTAAAACTGTGTGTTTACTGTGGGATAGCCTATGAAAGCAACCGAGGCCCATTTTAATAAACAGCCACGCTGAACACAAGAGGCTCCTCGACCGGAAACCTCTTCGAGTGGCAGCAGAGGGAGAAATAAATCAAATGTTAGCACTCTACCCCAGCCCTCCGTCGCCTTGATTACAAGCGCTGTAATTTTAAAACAGAAGGTGACTGGTTCTTTTGGACCTTGACAATGGTATCTGAAATTAAACAACCCAGAGCAGGAAATGACAAATCGCTCCCATCCCTCTGCCCAGGCTGCTGTATGGATACAGTGAAAATATATGACTCAGGACCAGGCAGAGGAATCTGACAGAGCTCATCTTTCTTCACTTATGCAGCTTTTAAAATTCACCACAATGCCATCATTTGTATCTCAAGGCAGAAGAGAAAAGGATAGACGTGCCCCAAAAGTTTAGGAAATAGGCTGATAATAAGCAAGAAGGGAAAGAAAGGAGCGGAAGACATGCTTTTTGTTTGTTTGTCTTAAATTAGAGAAATTTCCGTTTTACTCCACAGGACATGTGTAGAGATTCAACCAGAATCTATCAAAGGCTTTTGTCACTCTTATTTTTAATGGGTCAGGGAAAATGACAGAGTTTAGGGAGAAATAATGGAGCCTGAGTTCAGAGACCTATAAAATGGTCAAGTGAAGAGTTAAAATTTAACTTCTTACAAAATTAAAAAGTTCTTAGTGTCCAGAAAAGATGGAGCAACTAAAAATGAGATTTCCATTTCAAAGGCATGTTTAATAATTGATACTTTCTACTTCCTGGATAGCAGATTACTTTATCTCTGTCTCTCTCTGATTCCATCTCTCTGTCTCTGTCTGTTTCTCTCATATTATGTCACATGCTAATGACTTCTAAGGACTACCAAATAAAGTTTAAAAATAAAACCCAAACAACTTTTAATCCCAGTATTCCAAACCTGGCTCAAATTACTTCTCCAGCTCTGTGGATTCTAGGTTCTAGATGAAATGGAAAACTTAGTACTCTTTGGTTGCCTGATTTCTCTCTCTATTCTACTATTCCCTTCTCACACTTTGTACTTACTCAAAACTTTACAATTTTAGATTTGGAAGCCATGAAAATGGTCATCTCATCTGATATATATGTGAAAAAGAAGCCCTACTCCATGTCTTCACCTAGAAAATCTCATATGGAAACAAAGTCAATAAAGAACTTCATTCCATATCCCAAGAAAGAAATATCTCTACTCTGCTGGGTAAGGCATGGCATGTGCTTCTTCACTGTAACCTTTGAAAATTGACAGCAAGTATCTGTTATTGGATAGCCAGGTGATCACAGATGTAACAGTACTCTAAACACACATATACACAAACAAATACACACAATGTAACTTTGGATGAATTTATATATTTGATTTTTTGTCCCATGATCTGATAATGTTTATCTTGAAGGGTCCTTAGACATCATCTATACAAACTTCATCATATTACAAGGGAGAAAACTAACACTCAAACTGATTGACCAAACTGTTGATTAACTTTAGTGTTCATCTGTCGTTTAAGTAATAGAAAAATATATTGTTAATAGGTAGGAGACCCTGGGATGGACAAATGTAGAGTAAAGAAAGGAGAGTTTCTCTTTCTCATCAATCAGGTAAGTGAGGCCACTAGGTAGGATGATAGGTAAATATTCAAATTTGAAGTCCAGAAGACCTGATTTGAATCGTGACTAATAATACCTCCTAGATGGCTGACCTTGATGAAATTTCTTAATCTAACTGAGCCTCTGTTTCCATAAGTTGTGGGTGGAATGGCTTCACGGATCCCTTCCAGCATCTATAATTTTGCAAACCAATAATAGTTTTTTTAAAGTTCCTATTATGTGTCAGAGTTATAAATACAAAGAAAGAAACATTCCTAATCTTGAGAAGTTTACATTCTAATAGTCAAAAACTATGAATGTAAGTACATGGATATAATTTGGCCTCTAGGAGATTAGCAATAAAACTTGATTTCTAGGGCACTAGTAATTGGGGGGGGGGGTAGAGGGGGAATATAGAGAAAGTAGTTTCAGGAAGAGAAACATGGAATTCTACAAAGCCAAAAGTGGGACTCATTATCCCACTCTCAATAGCAGCTCTTCTAAACTTTCTTATCCCTCTCCAAAACTTCAACCCTATCAACTGAGAAATGTGCTTTGTATTTTACAGTTCTTGGGGATTTAATTACTGTCATTTCTACTCTGATGATTCTCAAATCTATGTAACCTCCCCCACTCTCTCTGCTGACCTCCAAACTCACGTCTTCAACTGCCTTTCAGATATTTAGAACTGGACACTCAGTAGATACTTTGAATTAAACAAATCTAAAACAAAACTCATTTTCTTTTCCCATTAATCTTCCTCAGTTCTTACCTTCCCTATCACTATAGAGGGCAACACTTTCCTTCTAATCCCTTAGGTTCACAATCTAGGAATCATCCTAGACTTTTCACTGTCTCTCAATCCCTATATCCAATCTGTTGTCAATTTTTGTTGATTTCCTTTTCAATATCTCTCAAATATGTTCCCTTCTTTCCTCTGTTTCCACTACCTCTGGTGCAAGCCTTCATCACATTATGCCTGGACTATTGCAATAGCCTGCTGGTTGGTGTGCCTGCCTCAGTTGCCTATGTCTCCCTACTCCTATTCATCCTCCATTCAGTCATGAAAGTGATCACACTCTTCCAAGACTCTACAAACTCCAGTGTCTCACTATTACCTCCTAGGACAAAACCAAAAATGCTCTATTTATCATTCAAAACTTTTCTATCTTTCCAGTTTTACATTCTACTCTCTGCCATGTACCCTTTGAATCCAGGACCCTAGGCCCCTGGCTATTCCACAGATAGGACAATTCATCTCTTGTCTTAATATATATTCTCTAGCTCCCTCCTTGCTTAGAACGCTCTTTCTCCTCTACTCTGACTACTAAGCTCCATAGTTTGCTCTATGTTCTAACTAAGATCTCACCTTCCTGAAGAAGCCCTCCAAAATCCCTCTTAATTCTGTTTTCTTTTTCTCAATTAATTCATACTTGCCTCATTTTTCAATAAGATCTTACTTGAACTCTCCAACTCAAATTTTCTCTTTCCAGTTCATCTTACTTGTTGTTTATCCTTTGCTAAGAAATTATATTTTCTAATTACATCTAAACATTATGTCCCGATTTTGCAAATTCTTTACATATAAATATATGTACATAAAATATATAAATATATAATATGTATATTATAACTAAACATATATATATATATTTAGTATAAATCTATACTGATTTTCAACATCCTCTAGAATCTCCCATTTCTATTTATCCTACAACTTTCCTGTCAGATCACCGTTTTCCTGAGCAAATGGGGATTTGACTCATAAACTTAATGTTGCCTGACAGTATTGGCATTTAATAACTAGTTCCTTTCCCCTATATAGGAACTTGCAGCAGGAAAGACTTCAGTCATTGAGCAAAGATCTATGCTTTCAGTTTTCTGCCAAGCTCCAATGGTCCCTGATTGCTAATGTCTTCTCTTATCCTACTGACCTAGTAAACTGTATTAGAGTTCTAGGGTCCCTTGGGGTAATGAAATAGGTAAAAGAAACATGAACCAAGCTCTTTAGAAAACTATACATGTACTCTCCTTCAAAAATATGTTTTTCAAGACCTCAATGAATTTCTACCATCATTAATGTCCATTCCATCCAATGGAATAGAGAGAGAATAATTGATCTGTGTATTTGGGGTAACTCTTGTCCACTCCTATGCCTAAATCATACTTAGAGGATCTCTCCAATATGCCAGAGGCTTTCTGCCATGAATTTTAAACTTGTCTGGGTGCCAGAGTTGCAGATACATTGTCCCTTTGTCCTCACCTCATGACCATTCTGCTGTCACTTCTAAACATACATTTCTGGAATAATCTATTTTACACTTTTGGGTAGAGTATGAGTTATCATCGGTAATATGCTTTTGCCTACTGACACCTGCCATGACTCTCTTTTGCCTTAGAATATAGATTTTTTGGACAATGTGGTAATTTCATGATTGAGAAATTAAATAAATAACATTAAATTAATTAGTATAAACAAAAAGAATGACAATAATAGCATTTGTGAGTTCTTTAAGTTTCACAAAGTTCTTTATGTATATTATCCCATTTGAATTTTTAGAAAGGTATTTGCTTTCTTGAAGGATTACATTTAGAAGCTCTATAAGTAATCAGTCTTTTATTATTTTGTAGCTATATATTTAACTTATAAAAATATATGTGGAGGAAGTTAAGTGGTTCAATGGACAGACCTAGAGATGGGAGATTCTAGGTTCAAATTTGATCTCAGATATTTCCTACCTGTGTGACATAGGGAAGGTCATTTAATTCTCACTGCCTTTACTTCTCTTCTGCCTTGGAACAAAAACATGATATTGATTCTAAGATACAGTTAAAGGTGTAAAATTTTTCTAGATGTAGATAACTAAAATGTTTATGAGCATTTGCCGAGACACTGATATTAATATATATATATATGACACACATTCCCTAGAATACATAGACATTATCAATTGCATCCTGATTCCAAGGTTAATGCAGTTTATATACAATATGGTAAATAGCAATGTCACATTCATCATCTATTCACACTCAAAGTCTTCTATGGTTTCCACCAAAAATACTGCTGACTATTGAGTTCCTGTCATGTGCTATTGCATGCTCATATTTTGTTCCTCGAGAATTATGCTGATGTTAAAAACTGCAGTTTTCTAAGGGACAAGTAACATCTGCAGGAAATATGAAGCTGGTTCACAGTCTTTCTTTTCCAAAGCAAAGCAAAATTGTCCTGATGGTACTAGTTGAAGAAAATAAATTTAGCCCAAAGTTAGAGGAGGTTTATTGAAAATGGACTTGGAGACATATACACATTAGATAATTAGATACTATATCTTGTCTGTCTCAGTCTGGTTTTGGAATCCTGTCATCTAACACAATATACACTCAGAGAAAACATTTATCTTATGAATAGTATTGTTTTTTATCATGAAATTGTAGCATGCCTAAAATGGCATCCAAAATCTCGCATAGAGTGGAAATAGCCTTGAATTCAGAGGCTGACGATATGGATTGAATATTCTGAAACATTTGTACTACTTCAAATTTAACTTCAAATTCTTCCTCCTGCCATAAGCATCAGTAATAAGAAGTAGCAGTGTTATCTAGAGTTGTGTCATTTTACCATGTATAACACGGGACAAAATGCATGAAAAACACAGTCTCTATAAGATAGGGGGGGAAATTTATGGCACAGATGAAAGAATGCTAGGCCAGAAGTCAGAAGATTCATCTTCAAGAGTTCATATCAAGCTTCATACATTTATCAGCTATTTGATGTTGGCAAATCTCTTAATCCTGTTAGCCTCAGTTTCCTCATCTTTAAAATGAGTTTGAGAAAGGAAATGGAAAACCTCTCCATTATCTTTGTCAAGAAACTCCCAAATTGAGTCATGAAGTATGGGCCACAAAAGAAAAACAAATAAAATAACTTATGATAAGGAAAATAATGTGTCATTGAATATTTGAATGATCTAGTTTTCTCACATCAAATACAGTCATTAATTTATTGAAGAAGCAAAAGTACATCAAAATTAGCAAAAGTTGTGTGTAGTCTCATCTCTCTGGATATTTCCCCTGGTTGAATAAGAGTACTCTTAACTACTTTCTTTTTTCTTTCTTTCTTTTTTTTTTAACCCTTACCTTTCTACTTGGAATCAATACTGTATATTGGCTCCAAGGCAGAAGAGTGGTAAGGGCTAGGCAATGGGGGTCAAGTGACTTGCCCAGGGTCACACAGCTGGGAAGTATCTGAGGCCAGATTTGAACCTAGGACCTCCCATCTCTAGGCCTGGTTCTCAATCCACTGAGCTACCTAGCTGCCCCTCTCTTAACTACTTTCAAGCAAGTGGCCATTCACTCTTTGCTTGAAGACTTAGATGAAGGAGACTCCATACCTCCTTGGGTAACTTAATATAGATGTTCCTAATCCTTATATGTAGAATAATTTTAGACTAATACTTTTCAACCCTTGCTCCCACTCTGCCCTTGTGGATCAAAGGGATTAAACCTTCTATATGGCAGCCTTAATATACTTTAACATAAATCAGAATATTATCAGCAATCTCCCAAACCTTCTTTTCTTCAGGATTAATGTATCTTTCTATCATTTTTCACCAATATGGACTCAAGGCTCTTCAACATCCTGCTTGCCTTCCTTTTAAAATCTGCCAATTTATCAAGATCTTTCCTAAAAGGTGACACCTAGAACTGAACATAGTATGCCAGAACTGGTATTGTCAGGATGTACCATACTTCACAGTCATTCAATTTTATCCTTGACCTTGCCTTCTCTAGATGAATAGGTTCTTAACCTCTTTTGCCTCATGATCCATGGGGAAATCTAGTAAAATGAAGGGACCATTTCTGAGAATAATGTTTATAAGTACACAAAATAAAATAAATAGAATGCCAAGGAAAATCAATTGTAAAAGAAATACTTTTGTCAATTTTTTTTAAAAAGTTCACTGAACACAGATTGAGGATTTCTGCTTTAATGGAATGTTATCATTCTCCTTATTTCACAGGCCCATGAACCTTCCCCAATCTCTTATAGTTAATTCTCTCACATTACATCTGAAGATAAAGCCCTAATATTACTGCCCATAGTTATTTATAAGGCAGTCAATAAATGGTCATGATTCTCAGTGTTCATTCAAACAAAAACCAAATATGGACATCATCACCAACATTTATTTTCTTTTCTTGTTTTGTATCATTTACACTTTGAAGGTAGAAAGAGATACCACTATACTTAATGTGCGAAGAAAATACACTGGAAGGTCTTTTTAATGTATAAACGGTCCTTTGGACAAGAAAAGGCAAAACAAAGCTATTCATCAGTTGTCATCTTTGAAAGCAATCCTCTGATGTCTTTAAAATAACCTTCTTTCTCTGTAATATATTTTTTAATCCAGCAAATACTTAACTCTCTTCTTGCAATCTAGTCACCTCAAACAGTTTTTTTCTATTGAAATTATTAAGAAAAGCCCTTTCATTCTATTTTAAACATATCCATTTTAGAGCACTATTAGCCACAATTGGTGACATAATACTTTCCCCTCCTGATATATAAAGTAACATATTCAATAGAGAAAGGTGTATTAATTTAAGAAAGATTTAGAATGCATTTTGCTTGTGTAACTTCAAAGGATTATCCATCTTTTTTTTTTGTCTGTCTTAAACTTAGAAATTAGTATCCCTTACAGGTGAAGGATAGTGGTCAAGAATGTCCTTTTGGAGGCACAAAAGGTTCATGGAAACATGGTATAAGAGGAAGAGTACTACATCATATTTTATAAGAAGTACCGTAAGACCTTCACTAACTCACCCCAACTCCAGCCCGACCCCCATCCCTGGACAATGAAGCACTTTCTTCTCTCCCCTGGCAATTTCATCCTCAAGAAAACAAAATAAGTTCTAGCTCTTTCCAGGGCATGCCCAGTGGACAACGTTTGGTGGTTCAAAGTAGTTCTAAAATAAAGGGCAGTCTGAATCTTATTCCTAACTCTCAAGTGAAACAATAGGTCACAAACAAAAGTAGATTGTATGGGAAACTTATTTGCATGGGAGAAGATCAGTGTTCTGATATGACAGAGTGATAGCATGGGCTATGGCACTGGTACCTATGTAGCTGGCACCTTACTGGACAGAAGTATGTACCTAATTTCAGTCCTTGGGACGCAAAGTCCACTCTCTCCTAGATATTGACAGTAGCACTTTTCCTGAGGAAGGTTATTTTCCAAATGTCTTCTAATGGCATTGTGCATCACTGTATTCTTTCCCCTAAATACTATTGTCTTACAATGGAGGGCCATAGGGATCCGGATATATGTATTTACGTATATTTAAATACCCATAAGAATATATATATATGCATATATACATATAGATGTGTATGTGTGTACAGATGTGAGATATATATATATATATATATATATGTCAAGATTTTTTTTCTTATCTGGACACATACTGCTTCCTCCAATAGAATGCAATTCTTTTGAGGCAATTTTGGCTTTCTTTTTGTCTTTCTATCTTATTTACTGAGCTGAACATACAGTAAGAACCTCAAAATAATTATTGATTGAGTAAATAAATGAAATTTCAGGTTCCAATATGCAGATCAAAATTCTTTCAGCAATGGAATAATTTACTATGCATCCTCACTGAAGTAAATGAACAGTAGAATTTGAAAATATATTTGAATTTGTAAATCTATCTATTTGTAAATCCAAAGAACCAATATGGTATGGGAAATAATTTTACATGAAGATACATTTTTGGAAGAACCTTTAAAAAAAAAGCTTTCAGGGAAACACTTTTTTTCCGTTCCATAAACCATTTGTTCGTTTTCAATGGTATTAAAAAAGTCAGCAACTACAAATTCAGAAAATCAATGGTTAGCAAAGAATAATAGTATAATTTTAGAAGAAAAAAAGAAGTTTATATCATTAGTCACTAAAACATCATTAGTATGTGAACTGAAAGTAAAGTCAAGAATATTGAGAAACCTATTGGTCTCTGGGGATGGTCAGAGTCTTGGGTAAAGAGTGAAGGAATTATCACTGTACCCTCTAAGCTCTCTGTTGTAACATCCTACAGATCTTTTTCTAAACATTCATCAGCCAGAACTAAGCAAAATCATTCTAAGTTTGGCTAATAGAGAAGTGGTCAGGAAGAGTCAGATATGACTAAAGAATGACTTAACAACAACAAATATTTTAAATAAAGTAAATAACTTGTCACCTGTTGTAGACTATGTCTTTATGATAGGACAGATAATTGAGGTTGTGTGTTTGGTTTAGTTGTTTCTTTGAATTAATTTGAATTAATTTTGAATTAATTAAATACATAATATTAATGCATCTCCATGAAATAGTCTACATTTTATTTAGTTGTCTCAGTCACTTATGTCTCTTTGTGATCCCATTTGTCATTTTTGTGACAAAGATCCTGATGTGGTGTGCTATTTTCTTCTTCATCTCATTTTATAGATAAAGAAACTGAGGCACACAAAGGGATTTTTCCAGGGTCATACAACTAGCAAGCATCTGAGGCCAGATTTGATCACACGAAGATAAGTCTTCCTCAAGGCCTGGGCAAATATCCTATATTTTACAATATATACAGAGAAAACAAAAATCATAGTGTTCAAAAAGCAATTTCATTAGGGAGAACCACTAAGTTAAAGGAGGGGAAGGAATCGGAAGAAGCCTTTCATGAAAGATGACACTTAAGCTATGCTTTGAAGGAAACTAAGAATTTTGTGAGGCAGAAGTGAGAGGAAAGAAGATTTCCCCAAATGGGGATGAGCATATGCAAAGGTCCACAAATAGGAGATGCAATATTTTATTTAGAAACCTGAATCCCTGTATGTAGGAGCTTTTATTCTCTTCCTTAAACTCCAAACTGGATATTACAGAAAACCTTCAATCATACAGTAAAGAGAATTTCATTTTTATTTAGGTTGTCTCACAAATAAGAATTCCTTCACATTTACTATGATGAAGCAAGTGCTCCTTTGCATTATAATGACCATAATAGACTAAACTAAATGTCAATATGATGGTGGAAAGAACCTTTTGTGGGGCTCAAGTTTATTTAATTCTCAACATATGTAAAAATTCTGTTTTTTTAGAATCTAAAAAAAAGATCCAAATTTAACATAATCAAAGGTATGAATTAAACAGAAAACACCCCCTTTAATTTTCTCTGACCATTTTTATGCTTAATATTTGTGGGAAAGTGGAATCTATTTCCATAATAAGAATTTTAAAATAATTTAGATTATTGTATAAGTAAGTAAATGAGATTTTAAGGTTTCAAAAAGATATTAAGATCTATTATGTAAATAAATTTAAGTGAGATCCATAAGATGTATTACAATACTTTTTCAAAAATGAATATTGTTTTACCCAATAAATCAACAGGAAAATCCTTAGTGCAATTTAGTAAGTAATTATATATCCAGGATCCTTGTTCTCATTGTGAATGGCAGTACTGAGTTGACAGGCTTTTTGGGTATTCAGAAAAAATGCAAATCAGAAATGACTGGTTTCTCATGGATAAATGACTATGCAGCTTTGACAAACTTTCAGAATTGCCACTTGAAAACTATCCCCAGCTGGATCATAGATAAGACTCATCAAAGGTTCCCTAGTAGGAGTGTAGTTATTTGGGGGAAGAGCGTCAACAGGTAGAAAGAAGGTAGTAGACATCAGCTGGGTCTTTCCTAGAGTCAGAAACCATTTCACCATTGTAAAGGACCTCAGACATTGTCATAACCCAATCTATACATTAACTCTAATTTCCTCTACAGTATCTACCCAGGTTTCCTATCTGTATGCCCATGGAGTTGATAGAGACACAGTCTTCATCTCAGAGGTGACATCAGTGCTGAACTTTAAAGGAAAATAAGGATTCTAAAATGTGGGAGACTGAAGGAAACATTCTAGATAACCTGAGGCAAAGCTTGAGCAAAGGCAATTGAGACAAAAAACACATCCACAAGAGACACACTTTGACTTTATACTGTGTAGTAAAGTTAAAATAAAAATCCATGAGAAACATTTTGCTAAGAGTTCCTTTTCAAATAGAAAACAAACAGGAGTAGAGAGAATGAAGACTTCTCCTTTGTAGATACTAAAACATTTTTCACAATGTTGGCCTCCTGCTTTGAAGAATGTGAACAACAACAACAAAAAACAAAACACCTGCCTTTAAAAATATCTCAAAGCAAAAGATGGCATGTTTCTCAATTATATGAATCATTTAAAACTGAATAATAAAAATACATTCTAATGTTGGAAAATATAGAGGAAATTTGAATATATCATATAGGCATTTCTAACCAGGAGTTATCATGGTACAATGGAAAAAGCATGGAATTTGGAGTCAGAGAACCTGGGTTCAAATCCTATCTCTGCCATTCTGTGCATCCTTTAGCAAACCACTTAATGTTCATAAACCTCCATTTTTCATTCATAAAATGATGGGGATGGATTAGAAAGCCTATGAAATATCTCCTGGCTTTAGATTTGTGGTTCTATAATCCTACTAGATAAGACCCCATAGCATAATAATAAATTAATTCTTTTGATGTCTAATTTATGCCTGACCATGTGACAGTTCAAATAGAACAACTACATAAGGCATTTAGCCCCCAAATACAGTCCCTTGTTCACAAGGACGGGGCTGTGCCAGACCAGTTTGGTTGTTGATATTCTGAATCACAAGATTCTATTTTATTTTTATTGAAACTGCCAAGAGCTTAATTTCTCCCATTCTCATTTTCTCACCAGCATGTATTTTTCCCCCTTCAGGTTCTCCCAATATTTTCTTGCCAGGATTACAAATATTTTCTATTTTTCTTTCACAGTATTAAGATTATTTTGAGGCAGACGTGAACTTTTTGGATGTTTAGAACAAATCTCCCTATAAAAACACGTCAGAAGTTGTCTTGAATGAGAGTTGTCTATAAGAGCAATGTCACCTTAACAAAGTCTCTCATTTTTTATCCTGGTGAAATTGGTAACAAAACAGACACATACATAGATGATTTTGTGTGTATATATGTGTGTGCAGCTTAAAAATTCCACCATAACCATTCCCCACCCCGTGAATTATATAATTGCATAAACAATTTACACATATCCTCCTATACTTCTAAAAATTATGGACAACATTTTTTGATGACTAGTGGTCTGGTGCTGATCTTTTGGGGATTTATTTTGCAAAGGGACAAAAGGAAGGATTGGCAAGTATGAAGAGAGGACATGAAGTAAAGAATACAATTTTGAGTGGCTGACAGAGAATTGAGAAGAGATGGCTACGTGAAGTGGGCAAGGAAAGATGAATTAAATTATATTGGCAGAGCGAGAGACCAGAGAGCGTTTTAATGTGAATAGAAAGTTGGAAATTTACTCAGAAAGTAAGTAAAAAGTTGCTAGATTTCACAGGGGAAAAGTCATTTTCCTTCAGAAAGGAAGCTGAAATGATAGAAAGAGGAACTTATTCAAGGATAAGCAGTGATGGGTGGGCATCTGTGGATCAAAGGCATGAAGGGACCTCAGAGGAAAAAGGGTAAGCTGTAGACTCTGGAGCTATGACCACTGACTGGAAAGATTCCACTTATATTCACCAGGAGAGGACTTAATGGATATTTTCTTCCCCCAGAGAGTCTGAGGTTCTCAAGGGGAAAACAGTTTATTTTTGTCTTTTACACAGTACCTACAACAGTGGACGGCATGTACTAAACATTTAAATATTTGGTCAAATCAATTCAAATGTAATCATATTATTCTAAATAAAGCACCAAATTCTACAAGATTGAATGGATGTTGGAAAAGGATAATAACAGGGAACTCAAGAGTTGATATATATTCATTAGAGCATTAAAACACAAACCTGATGAGGTGGTTATCATATATGTGTATATATAAACATATACATGCGTACACATTTTTGTTATGTTGCCTTTCTTTTTAACTTTTTAACTCATAGCGAATCTCCCAGAGGTAAATTAGAGATAATTGTACATTTGGGCCTCTCCAAATGGAAATTTCTTCCCAAACCCACGTATTTACAAAATATTTACAAAGAAGAACTAAAGCAATATAGGAGAATGTGCCAAACTAGATTCAGTTGAAATTGCTGTAGTTCGATGCTGTTTTGTTTTTGTTTTTTTGCTTGTAGAAGAAAAGACATAGGCTGAATGTTCTACTTTCAGGTATCTGAAGAATTATTGGTTTAGAAACAAATTATTAAAATTTTCTATGTGATCCCAGTGAACAGAGTTCGAACTATGGTACGAAAATTGGAGAGGACATTTTTGGACTTGATATTAGCAAAAAAAAAAAGTGTAACAATGACCGCTGTATAAAAGTGTAACGAGTTTCCTCAGGTGGTAATGGGAATTCCCTTAGTGGAGGTATTGAAGCAGATCCCAAATGAGTACATCAGGAAAACTGGCATAATAGATTATTGATTAGGTATGGATTGGATAGGTATAGTGCTGGGATTAGAGTCAGAAAGACCTGAGTTTAAATCTAGCCTCAGACACTTCCTAGCTGTGTGACCCTGCATAAGTCACTTAACTCTCTTTGCCCCAGTTTCCTCATTTGAAAAATGAGCTAGAGGAGGAAATGCCTAAATACCAATATCTTTGCCATGAAAACCATAAATAGGAGTCACAAAGAGTTGTATATGAATAAAATGACTAAACAACAACAAAATGAATTAACTGATCTTACCTCTAAGATAATTTCCAACTTTAGATTATGTGGTTTTGTGGAGACACAAAGGCAGAAGATTTTAAAGAAGTGCCATTCTCAAGGACTTCCTTTTTATCAATGGACTAGTGAAGGAAGAAGATCCATTTTGTGTGCAGCATTCACATTTCTATATTCTTTTTTTTTTTTAAACCCTTACCTTCCATGTTGGAGTCAATACTGTGTATTGGCTCCAAGGCAGAAGAGTGGTAAGAGTTAGGCAATGGGGGTCAAGTGACTTGCCCAGTGGCTGAGATCAGATTTGACCCTAGGATCTCCTGTCTGTAGGGCTGGTTCTCAATCCACTGAACTACCCAGCTGCCCCCCTATATTCTTTTTAACAGACAGGCAGCACTGTTAAGTAATTTCAAGCCAACAATGCAGTATCATAACCATTTAAAATTCTTGTTGACCAACCAATCCCATTTAAAAAATTTTCCAGCCAATAATATCTATGAAATATGGCAAAACTATCTTTCTATATGCTCTGCCCTATCCAAGGTGGAAGAGAAATAAGAATCCACACATTTGACATTTCCCCCACAAATGGAATTTATTCCCTCCGTTCATGAAAAGCTTAAGATGGACTATTCTTGGGTTCCAACTGATATCTTTTTCTATTAATATATTAAGAAATAAATTTTACAAAAACAGCATTAGAAAAAGGGACTCATACAGTTGTCTTTTTCTCTTTGCTTTAAGGCCAATATTCCTGAATCACTTCCTAATATATGAGTGTCATAATTTAAAAAAATAAAATAAAAAGTAATAACATACTTGAAAGAGATAGATAATACCAATCTATTTGGCTGGAAAAGGACAGAGAAGAAAAACTCATAATGTAAGTGCTCTATACTTCAATGGGCCCATTTCATAAATATCTAGCCCATTGTGT